>NW_023260201.1:0-32360 GCF_009762535.1 Notolabrus celidotus | reverse complement strand
TCTCTCCTCTCTCTCTCTCTCTCTCTCTCTCCTCTCTCTCTCTCTCTCTCTCTCTCTCTCTCTCCCTCTCTCTCTCTCTCTCTCCCTCTCTCTCTCTCTCTCTCAGTGGCGTGTGGTGGATGAGTTGGCCAAGTTGTCCAGTCTGGTGAAGTTTTCGTGTCTCAGTAACGGTCTGGCGAGTAAAGATGGGAACCCGAAAACAGCGACTCAGCTGCTCATCGCCAAACTGGGACGCCTGGTCTTCCTGAACCGCTGTGAGGTGAGCTGAACCTCTGCAGGTTCCAGGGTGGGACCAGTGTGTGTGTGTGTGTGTGTGTGTGTGTGTGTGTGTGTGTGTGTGTGTGTGCTGACCTGTTACCATGGTTTCCATCAGATCCACCCCGATGAGCGGAGGGGGGCGGAGCTGGACTACCTGAGGATGTTCGGGGCGGAGTGGTTGAAGGGCGGAGGGGGGAGTCAGACGGACGGAGAGTTCACCTGTCAGCACCCTCGATACCTGAGCCTCGTGGACAGTGAGTCACACGCGGCGCCCGTTTAAAGGAGCAGTCTGCGTAACGTGACCTGCAGTGACCTCTAGAGGCAGCGTCAGGAACTACAGGAACCAGACTGAACCGGTTCTCTCTGTGTTTCAGAGTACGGAGCTCCAGAGGAAGGCGAGCTGAAGAAGCCGGTGTCGTTCGCTTTGAAGAATCAGCTGTTGAGTAAGTCCCGCCCACTCCTGCTTCCTGCTCTCTGATTGGCTGAGTATTAAAGCTGTAGTAATCTGCGTCTCCTCTGACAGAGGTGAAGTTTGTGTTTCCTGACGACGCCGAGCGGAAGCCGATAGAGAAGAAACTTCCAGGTGAGAGAAGTCTCATTCATTCATTCATTCATTCATTCACTCATTCACTCATTCATTCATTCATTCATTCACTCATTCATTCACTCATTCATTCATTCATTCATTCATTCATTTATTAATTTAGTAATTCATTCATTCATTCAGTCAGTCAGTCATTCATTCATTCATTTATTCATTTATTCATTCATTTATTCATTCATTCATTCAGTCAGTCATTTATTCATTTATTTATTCATTCATTCATTTATTAATTTAGTAATTCATTCATTCAGTCAGTCAGTCATTCATTCAGTCATTCATTCATTCATTCATTTATTAATTTAGTAATTCATTCATTCATTCATTTATTAATTCATTCATTCATTTAGAGCTCTGTTTATTTGAGTTTTTACACATCGTTAACAGAACATCCTCAAACTGTTTTATTTAAACAAAATGATGCAACAGATGTGTGTGTGTGTGTGTGTGTGTGTGTGTGTGTGTGTGTGTGTGTGTGTGTGTGTGTGTTTTCTGTCCTGCAGCGTCCATGGTGGTCCAGAAGGTGAAGGGGCTCCTGTACAGACTGATGAAGGTCCCTGCGGTCGACCTGAAGCTCACCTACACCAGCCCAAAGGTAAACCACCAGGACACCACGGCAGAGTCTCAGCAGGAGAACCGGGCTGTTCTGGACCTGTTAGAGGAGCTAGACCACAAGAAACCAGGAGGCACATTTAACCCTTTAAAAACCTGCTGCTAAACATCAGGACCGAGTTTGAGTCCAAACTCCAGACAGAGAACAATGAGATCAAAGCAATAGAATGAGATCAAAGCAGTAAAATGAGATCAAAGCAATAGAATGAGATCAAAGCAATAGAATGAGATCAAAGCAGTAAAATGAGATCAAAGCAATAGAATGAGATCAAAGCAGTAAAATGAGATCAAATCTTTAGAATGTGATCAAAGCAATAGAATGAGATCAAAGCAGTAGAATGAGATCAAAGCAAAAGAATGAGATCAAAGCATTAGAATGAGATCAAAGCAATAGAATGAGATCAAAGCAGTAAAATGAGATCAAATCTTTAGAATGTGATCAAAGCAATAGAATGAGATCAAAGCAGTAGAATGAGATCAAAGCAAAATAATGAGATCAAAGCATTAGAATGAGATCAAAGCAGTGGAATGAGATCAAAGAGATAGAATGAGATCACGGCAGTAGAATGAGATCAAAGCAATAGAATGAGATCAAAGAGATAGGATGAGATCAAAGCAATAGAATGAGATCAAAGCATTAGAATGAGATCAAAGCAAAGGAATGAGATCAAAGCATTAGAATGAGATCAAAGCAGTGGAATGAGATCAAAGAAATAGAATGAGATCAGAGCAACGGGTGACGTCACTGAGACCTGGTGTCCCTCCGTCACTGAGACCTGGTGTCCCTCTGTCACTGAGACCTGGTGTCCCTCCGTCACTGTGACCTGGTGTCCCTCCGTCACTGAGACCTGGTGTCCCTCCGTCACTGAGACCTGGTGTCCCTCCGTCACTGAGACCTGGTGTCCCTCCGTCACTGAGACCTGGTGTCCCTCCGTCACTGAGACTTGGTGTCCCTCCATCACTGAGACCTGGTGTACCTCTGTCACTGAGACCTGGTGTCCCTCCATCAGTGTCCCCTGATGAAAGCTGCTGTCTGAATGAAGTCTTGTCGATGTGAAGACGTCGTGTTTTAATGAAACCTCTCTTTCTCTCAGATGGAGGGGACGGAGTTCCAGATCGATAACGACCTGAAGTCTCTGCAGTTCTACTCCATCGAGGACGGAGACCAGGTGTTGGTCCGCTGGTCCTGAAGTCTCTGCAGTGGATGCAGGAACAGAGGCTTTCAGGACTGAACCTGAGCTCCTGTGTCGGACTGAGATCCAGAGACAGACTGAAGGGGGAGGGGGGGGGGGGGGGGGGGGAGACTCGCTCTGAGACGTGGATTTAAAAGACTTAGACTGGATCTGTTTACAGAAACGTTTCTGTCAATCTGTGGGCTTCAGACTCTTCACTATCCCCTCAGAGTGAGACTGCAGGAGCACTGACAAAGTCTGAAACCTGTTTAACCCTTCAGACCCCAAACTATCAAAATAAGGCCCAGGTCTAAAAACACAGGAAGTCCCCTTTAAATGTCCCGGGTCACATGATCGGACGCTCGTTTGTGATTGATCAGTTTAACTCCAAAGACATGAGGTCTGGATTAAGATGTATCACAGATGATCTGTAGATTACCCGGTCTGACTGTTGAATAAAGCTGAAGGGGAGTTATTGAGTTTGTTTCTCTTTATTTCATACTCTTCTATCAGACTTCTTCAACATGATCATGAAATATTGAAGCTTACTAATTCAGTTGAGATGATCTGCAGGAATAAATCTGACCACAGTTATGAACTTTACCTAAACAGTGTTACACACATTAACCACTAGAGGGCGGCAGAGCCCCAAACACAGAGTGGATCCATGAATGGGTTTTACTTCAGTGTAAACACCAAATCTTCTGTGTGTGTGTGTGTGTGTGTGTGTGTGTGTGTGTGTGTGTGTGTGTGTGTTTAAATATCAGTGTGATGAGAGCTAACAGGAACCATGTTGATAACACACACACTAATAAAAGTTTACCTGAACTTTATTTAACTTGGTTTTAATCATTTAAAAATAGATATTTTCAGATAATATTACTTTAGAGTTCTTTTAATGTTCTTTAAAATGTTTTCTGATTTATGACCTGCTTGTTTTATTTTGCTCTCCATGTAAAACTCTTTGTAACTTTTTGAAAACTGCTCCAAAATAAATATATCATTATTTCACTTTTTCTAGTTTGACCCCTGTTCAACCTGTTGGAGCAGAGGACCCTAAACCTAAACCCTAGGGTGAGGGTTAGGGTTAGGGTTACCATTAGGGTTAGGGTTAGGGTTAGGGTTAGGGTTAGGGTTACCATTAGGGTTAGGGTTAGGGTTAGGGTTACCATTAGGGTTAGGGTTAGGGTTAGGGTTAGGGTTAGGGTTACCATTAGGGTTAGGGTTAGGGTTAGGGTTAGGGTTAGGGTTACCATTAGGGTTAGGGTTAGGGTTAGGGTTACCATTAGGGTTAGGGTTAGGGTTAGGGTTACCATTAGGGTTAGGGTTACCATTAGGGTTAGGGTTAGGGTTAGGGTTACCATTAGGGTTACCATAGGGTTAGGGTTACCATTAGGGTTAGGGTTACCATTAGGGTTAGGGTAAGGGTTAGGGTTAGGGTTACCATTAGGGTTAGGGTTACCATTAGGGTTAGGGTTAGGGTTACCATTAGGGTTAGGGTTACCATTAGGGTTAGGGTTAGGGTTACCATTAGGGTTAGGGTAAGGGTTAGGATTAGGGTTAGGGTTAGGGTTAGGGTTACCATTAGGTTAGGGTTAGGGTTACCATTAGGGTTAGGGTTAGGGTTACCACTAGGGTTAGGGTTACCATTAGGGTAAGGGTTAGGGTTAGGGTTACCATTAGGGTTAGAGTTAGGGTTAGGGTTAGGGTTAGGGGTTAGGATTAGGGTTAGGGTTAGGGTTACCATTAGGGTTAGGGTTACCATTAGGGTTAGGGTTAGGGTTACCATTAGGGTTAGGGTTAGGGTTACCATTAGGGTTAGGGTTAGGGTTAGGGTTAGGGTTACCATTAGGGTTAGGGTTAGGGTTAGGGTACCATTAGGGTTAGGGTTAGGGTTAGGGTTAGGGTTACCATTAGGGTTAGGGTTAGGGTTAGGGTTACCATTAGGGTTAAGGTTAGGGTTACCATTAGGGTTAGGGTTAGGGTTACCATTAGGGTTAGGGTTACCATTAGGGTTAGGGTTACCATTAGGGTTAGGGTTACCATTAGGGTTAGGGTTACCATTAGGGTTAGGGTTAGGGTTAGGGTTACCATTAGGGTTAGAGTTAGGGTTAGGGTTACCATTAGGGTTAGGGTTACCATTAGGGTTAGGGTTAGGGTTACCATTAGGGTTAGGGTTACCATTAGGGTTAGGGTTAGGGTTACCATTAGGGTTAGAGTTAGGGTTAGGGTTACCATTAGGGTTAGGGTTAGGGTTAGGGTTACCATTAGGGTTAGGGTTAGGGTTAGGGTTAGGGTTACCATTAGGGTTAGGGTTAGGGTTACCATTAGGGTTAGGGTTAGGGTTACCATTAGGGTTAGGGTTAGGGTTACCATTAGGCTTAGGGTTACCATTAGGGTTAGGGTTAGGGTTACCATTAGGGTTAGGGTTAGGGTTAGGGTTACCATTAGGGTTAGGGTTAGGGTTACCATTAGGGTTAGGGTTAGGGTTAGGGTTACCATTAGGGTTAGGGTTAGGGTTACCATTAGGGTTAGGGTTAGGGTTACCATTAGGGTTAGGGTTAGGGTTACCATTAGGGTTAGGGTTAGGGTTACCATTAGGGTTAGGGTTAGGGTTAGGGTTAGGGTTACCATTAGGGTTAGGGTTAGGGTTACCATTAGGGTGAGGGTTAGGGTTAGGGTTACCATTAGGGTTAGGGTTACCATTAGGGTTAGGGTTAGGGTTAGGGTTACCATTAGGGTTAGGGTTAGGGTTACCATTAGGGTTAGGGTTAGGGTTAGGGTTACCATTAGGGTTAGGGTTAGGGTTACCATTAGGGTTAGGGTTAGGGTTACCATTAGGGTGAGGGTTACCATTAGGGTTAGGGTTAGGGTTACCATTAGGGTTAGGGTTACCATTAGGGTTAGGGTTAGGGTTAGGGTTACCATTAGGGTGAGGGTTAGGGTTAGGGTTACCATTAGGGTTAGGGTTAGGGTTACCATTAGGGTTAGGGTTAGGGTTACCATTAGGGTGAGGGTTACCATTAGGGTTAGGGTTAGGGTTACCATTAGGGTTAGGGTTACCATTAGGGTTAGGGTTACCATTAGGGTTAGGGTTAGGGTTAGGGTTACCATTAGGGTTAGGGTTACCATTAGGGTTAGGGTTACCATTAGGGTTAGGGTTAGGGTTACCATTAGGGTTAGGGTTAGGGTTACCATTAGGGTTAGGGTTAACATTAGGGTTAGGGTTACCATTAGGGTGAGGGTTACCATTAGGGTTAGGGTTACCATTAGGGTTAGGGTTAGGGTTACCATTAGGGTTAGGGTTAGGGTTACCATTAGGGTTAGGGTTGGGGTTAGGGTTAGGGTTAGGGTTAGGGTTAGGGTTACCATTAGGGTGAGGGTTACCATTAGGGTTAGGGTTAGGGTTACCATTAGGGTTAGGGTTGGGGTTAGGGTTAAGGTTACCATTAGGGTTAGGGTTGGGGTTAGGGTTAAGGTTACCATTAGGGTTAGGGTTACCATTAGGGTTAGGGTTACCATTAGGGTTAGGGTTGGGGTTAGGGTTAAGGTTACCATTAGGGTTAGGGTTACCATTAGGGTTAGGGTTGGGGTTACCATTAGGGTTAGGGTTGGGGTTAGGGTTGACGTTGGGGTTGACGTTAGGGTTGGGTTGACGTTGGGGTTGACGTTAGGGTTGGGTTGACGTTAGGGTTGACGTTGGGGTTGACGTTAGGGTTGGGTTGACGTTGGGGTTGACGTTAGGGTTGGGTTGACGTTAGGGTTGGCGTTAGGGTTGGGTTGACGTTAGGGTTGGGGTTGATGTTAGGGTTGACGTTAGTGTTGGGTTGACGTTAGGGTTGACGTTAGTGTTGGGTTGACGTTAGGGTTGACGTTAGGGTTGACGTTAGGGTTGACGTTGGGTTTGACGTTAGGGTTGACGTTAGGGTTGACGTTAGGGTTGACATTGGGGTTGGGTTGACGTTAGGGTTGACGTTAGGGTTGACGTTAGGGTTGGGTTGACGTTAGGGTTGACGTTAGGGTTGACGTTAGGGTTGACGTTAGTGTTGGGTTGACGTTAGGGTTGACGTTAGTGTTGGGTTGACGTTAGGGTTGACGTTAGGGTTGACGTTGGGTTTGACGTTAGGGTTGACGTTAGGGTTGACGTTAGGGTTGACATTGGGTTGGGTTGACGTTAGGGTTGACGTTAGGGTTGACGTTGGGGTTGACGTTAGGGTTGGGTTGACGTTAGGGTTGACGTTAGGGTTGGGGTTGACATTAGGGTTGACGTTAGGGTTGACGTTAGGGTTGACGTTGGGGTTGACGTTAGGGTTGGGTTGACGTTAGGGTTGACGTTAGGGTTGACGTTAGGGTTGACGTTAGGGTTGGGTTGACGTTAGGGTTGACATTAGGGTTGACGTTAGGGTTGGGGTTGACGTTAGGGTTGACGTTAGGGTTGACGTTAGGGTGACGTTGGGGTTGACGTTAGGGTTGGGTTGACGTTAGGGTTGACGTTGGGGTTGACGTTAGGGTTGACGTTAGGGTTGACGTTAGGGTTGACGTTAGGGTTGACGTTAGGGTTGGGTTGACGTTAGGGTTGACGTTAGGGTTGACGTTAGGGTTGACGTTAGGGTTGACGTTAGGGTTGGGTTGACGTTAGGGTTGACATTAGGGTTGACGTTAGGGTTGGGTTGACGTTAGGGTTGACGTTGGGGTTGACGTTGGGGTTGATGTTAGGGTTGACGTTAGGGTTGACGTTGGGGTTGACGTTGGGGTTGACGTTAGGGTTGAGATTGTATGTTGAGGCAGAGTGGAGAAGCTAACACTGGAGACGTGTGCTCTCTAAAGTTTGGTGGTCACGTCAGACAGAAAACAGGAAACAGAGTTTGTATATAAAAAGTTTTATTGAGGCTGTACAGTTAAAGTCTTTGGTTGGTGGTCAGTACAGACATACAGTACTTCATGGATCAGAGCCCCTGTAGTGGTTTCTAACAGTTCTTGATTGACCCCTTTCACAGTAAGCGGCGTGCGGGACTGATCGGCGTCCTCCCTGATGAGGTTTCAGTTACCGAAAAAAAAACCTGAGCTGATTCTGCCAACGTCACGCCGACCTACCTGTCGTTAAGTCACCTCTCTCACACTGTGATAACATTTAAAGATCTGTCTGCTCTTCGGCACCCCCTGTGGCGGTGTGGGGTAACTGCAGGTTTCCCTTTCATGGCTGTTTTTCTTTCAGCAGAACGTCTCGATTTTAATTCTGTGTTCTGATTTTAGCTAATTTTGCTGAAATGTTAATTGATTGCTTTGTTCTTTGGGAAATTATTTGTTTTAATACAAAAAAATGTTAAATGTTATTTTAAAAGTTGCTGCCACAGACATCCATATATAAGGATTACACATTTTGAAGGCCGTTTTTAAGAATTCAATTTTTCTGATTTTGGATGAACAAAAAAAACCAAAATTTCAGATTATTGGAGCCAAAAATGTGAAAAGTTGACGTTGTTGGAACACAGAAAGAACATGAAGGTGATTCAACCCAACAACCTGTAACCGCACACACCTTCATCATCATCATCATCATCATCAGGTAGATCTCAGGTGAACATCAGCAAAATTAAAATATCAGAATATCGTCTGCATAGAAGGTAATTATATACACGTATATATATATAAAAAATACACTGTGAGTTTTAGAACAAACAACCGGATCAATCTTATTTTAAAAGTCTTCCACGAGACCAGGATCAGGTCCTGGTTCTTAGTGGTTCTATTAGTGGAACAACTACCAAAACACGGAGTATACAGTCGGTGGAACAAAAATTAAACGTAATCATAAAAGATCGCTAGAACAATGAAAACTTCATTTATAACATATTCTTTAAAAAGTTAAATATAGTCTGATTATACTTCTTATTACGCCTGGTTCCTCTTTGGTCTGACGTTAAATCCTGTAAATGTCGCACATGTATTCGATTTCTTAACGGGGCGTCGGTTTCATCGCCTGATTTGATCCAAACAGAACAAACGTACGCATTTCTGAAGTCTGCGTGTCGAATGTAACTTATCACTGTTTAACTTTTTTTTGCCCTCGGTCAGATCGTGTGTGTTTCCTGTTTTATTTGCCGTCAGTTAAAAAGAGTCTGAATAAAATACGAAGAACTGTTAGAGAAGAATTCTAAGAATCAAAGTAAAATTCTGAGAAAGAAATCCAATTAAGAAATATCCTCAAAAAATCCGGTGCCACTTTTCGAAGGACAAATTCTGACCTTTATTTTTTTTTTTCGCCCATAATTCAGAATTCTGAGGATCAAAGTTAAAATCGACAGTCTCAAAAAATTCAATGTTACTTTTCCTGTTAATTCTTACCACCTTTTTAAATTTGGTAACAAAAATAATATTGTATGGGAGAGGATTAGCACAACCTGAAAAATTAAGGTATGAATTTTGTCTCAGAATTCTGCAATCAATTACAGAATTCTAAAAGAAATCCAATTAAGAAAATTTCCCCCAAAAAATCCTGTGACACTTTTGAAAGGCAAAAATTCTGACCTTTATTTTTTTTTCCCCCCATAATTCAGAATTCTGAGGATTAAAGTTAAAATTCAAAGTTACTTTTCCTTTTCCTGTTAATTCTTACCACCTTTTTAAATTTGGTGACAAAAATATATCGTACAGAAGCAACTGAGAGGCAAAACATTGAGGTGTGAATTTTGTCTCAGAATTCTAAGATTTCTAACAATGCTCGGAGTAATTCTCGGAATTCTGAGATCAAAGTAAAATTCTGAGAATTCTTAGAACTGAATAAGAAAATTTCCCCAAAAAATCCTGTGCCACTTTTCAAAGGACAAATTCTGACCTTTACTTTTTCCCCCATAATTCAGAATTCTGAGGATCAAAGTTAAAATCGCCAGTCTCAAAAAATTCAATGTTACTTTTCCTGTTAATTCTTACCACCTTTTTAAATTTGGTAACAAAAGAAATATTGTATGGGAGAGGATCAGCACAACCTGAAAAATTAAGATCTGAATTTTGTCTCAGAATTCTAAGAATTCTCTGAGAAAGAAATCCAATTAAGAAAATTTCCCCCCAAAAACCATGTGACACTTTTCAAAGGCAAAGATTCTGACCTTTATTTTAATTTTTTTCCAGAATTCAGAATTCTGAGAATTAAAGTTAAAATTGAAACTCTCAACGGCACTTTCCCTTTCCCATAATCCTGATTAACTTCAGAGTGTTGAATTTATCAGGGAGGTTTAACAGACTTTAAACAAAGTGAGCAGTTGTTGAATTTTCAGGCGGTCCATTAAAGACCTTAAGTAGGATTGTATTTTACCTGAATCCTCCTGTAAGGCATGAACAGGGTTCTCTAAGGAACCTTCCTCTCGTGTGTTTGGTTTGGACCGAGGACTCATGGATTGTTTTTCGCAGTAATTTTTAAGAACAGACGAATAAAGATCAAAAACAGTTTCACTTTAAAAAAAAAACACAGAAAGTTTGTTTGGCACCTTTTCAGAGAATCAGAATCTGCTGTCGTTAACGTGTATCCCTGTGTGAGGGTCACTTTTCATTTATAACACTTCACAACAAACTCTCTCTGAATCCAACAGGAACAGGAAGTTAAAGACAGGAACAGGAAGTTAAAGACAGGAACAGGAAGTTAAAGACAGGAACAGGAAGTTAAAGACAGGAACAGGAAGTTAAAGACAGGAACAGGAAGTTAAAGACAGGAACAGGAAGTTAAAGCCAGGAACAGGAAGTTAAAGACAGGAACAGGAAGTTAAAGATAGGAACAGGAAGTTAAAGACAGGAACAGGAAGTTAAAGACAGGAACAGGAAGTTAAAGACAGGAACAGGAAGTTAAAGACAGGAACAGGAAGTTAAAGATAGGAACAGGAAGTTAAAGACAGGAAAAGGAAGTTAAAGACAGGAACAGGAAGTTAAAGACAGGAACAGGAAGTTAAAGACAGGAACAGGAAGTTAAAGATAGGAACAGGAAGTTAAAGACAGGAACAGGAAGTTAAAGACAGGAACAGGAAGTTAAAGACAGGAACAGGAAGTTAAAGACAGGAACAGGAAGTTAAAGACAGGAACAGGAAGTTAAAGATAGGAACAGGAAGTTAAAGACAGGAACAGGAAGTTAAAGATAGGAACAGGAAGTTAAAGATAGGAACAGGAAGTTAAAGACAGGAACAGGAAGTTAAAGACAGGAACAGGAAGTTAAAGATAGGAACAGGAAGTTAAAGACAGGAACAGGAAGTTAAAGACAGGAACAGGAAGTTAAAGACAGGAACAGGAAGTTAAAGACAGGAACAGGAAGTTAAAGACAGGAAAAGGAAGTTAAAGACAGGAACAGGAAGTTAAAGACAGGAACAGGAAGTTAAAGACAGGAACAGGAAGTTAAAGACAGGAACAGGAAGTTAAAGATAGGAACAGGAAGTTAAAGACAGGAACAGGAAGTTAAAGATAGGAACAGGAAGTTAAAGATAGGAACAGGAAGTTAAAGATAGGAACAGGAAGTTAAAGACAGGAACAGGAAGTTAAAGACAGAAACAGGAAGTTAAAGACAGGAACAGGAAGTTAAAGACAGGAACAGGAAGTTAAAGACAGGAACAGGAAGTTAAAGATAGGAACAGGAAGTTAAAGACAGGAACAGGAAGTTAAAGATAGGAACAGGAAGTTAAAGATAGGAACAGGAAGTTAAAGACAGGAACAGGAAGTTAAAGACAGGAACAGGAAGTTAAAGATAGGAACAGGAAGTTAAAGACAGGAAAAGGAAGTTAAAGACAGGAACAGGAAGTTAAAGACAGGAACAGGAAGTTAAAGACAGGAACAGGAAGTTAAAGATAGGAACAGGAAGTTAAAGACAGGAACAGGAAGTTAAAGACAGGAACAGGAAGTTAAAGATAGGAACAGGAAGTTAAAGACAGGAAAAGGAAGTTAAAGACAGGAACAGGAAGTTAAAGACAGGAACAGGAAGTTAAAGACAGGAACAGGAAGTTAAAGACAGGAACAGGAAGTTAAAGATCTCCGTGTTCGACCTGAAGTATGGAACCATAAACACAGTGAGGTCTGAACAGCTTCAAGGGCCAAAAACTCATAAAACTCTAAAAAAACAATGATGTCAGAGAAATGTTCAGTTCAAGTAAGAAAAGTAGAAAACACATAAATTCAGTTTAAGTGTGTTTTTGTTTTTTTTGTCCTCTCCTGGAAACAGCAGCGTCCTCGTCGCTCTGCAGACCTCACAGGTTCCTCTCCTCGCAGCCGCCGGCTGAGCCGTCCGGGCAGCGGCAGGTGAAGCCGCCGAGCCGCGGCAGACACAGGTGAGAGCAGCCGCCATTGTTGGAGCAGTAGTTATAGGCTGAGGAGAGAGAGCAGAGAGAGGGCAGGGTGAGGAGGATCATAACACCTGAGAGAACAACAAGTCAAGAACATCACACGCAATCATGTGCAGGATTCTCATGTGCAGCAATGGATGTGCAATTTTGGTTTGTGTAACAATATTTGTGCAAAATGTTAAGATTTTCATTTAAAACACAAAAGGAAAAAAGACTTTCTTGGCACTCAAGGTCACCTTACAACATTAAAAACAAACAGAGTTTAAATAACAAACAGGAAGTAAAACACACTTTAAAAAGTGTTAAGTGAAGGGACAGAGGAGTTGTGGTCAGATGGAGTAATCCAGTTTAAACAGGTGAGGTTTGAGTTTGGATTTAAAATGTGGGAGTGAGTCAGTGTCACGGAGGTCAGGTGGGAGAGAGTTCCAGAGCGGCTGGAGGCTCTGGTCCCCATGGTAACAAGGCGAGCAGGGGGGGGACAGTGAGGTGGATGGAGGAGGAGGATCTGAGGGTGCTGATGGGAGGAGGTCAGAGAGATATGGAGGGGCGAGGTTGTGTTTGGATTTGAAGGTGAGGAGAAGTATGTTGTAGTTGATCCGGTGTGTGATGGGGAGCCAGTGGAGCTGTTGCAGGATGGGTGTGATGTGGTGGATGGAGGCGGTGCGTGTGTGATGACACGGGCGGATGAATTTTGAACCAGTTGCAGTTTATGGAGGGTTTTGTGGGGGAGACCAAACAGAAGGGAGGTGACGAGGCTGTGAACAAGTGGCGGTGGAGTGGGGAGTGAGTGAAGGACGGAGACGGTGGAAGTAGGCGGAGCGGGTGACGTGGTTGATATGGGAGGTGGAGGAGAGGGTGCTGTCGAGGATGACACCCAGACAGAAAAGTATTATATATGTGCAAAATTGTCATGTGCAATAATGAAGCCGATGTGTGTGCTTTTTTTATAACAAGAATATTCATGAAACTTTAGTATGAGCGCCTCTAAAGGCACGTTCTTCAGGTGCAATAATATTCAGTATATGCAAAAATTCAATGTGAAATAATAAATGTGCAAAATATTCACGTGCAATGTTTACATGAGAGATGTTTCATGTGAAATAACAGATGTCTTAAATAATTTTCATTAACAGCATTGTTTTGTCATGTGTAATAATATTTTTATCTGCAATAATGCATTCTCAAAATTCTTATATACAATAATAAACTCAGTGTGATATTAACACAACATTTTTCATGTGCAATAATTAAGCCAATACATTTGTTTTTTTTTAGGGTAGCAATATTTGTGGAAAATTTGAGTGAGTAATCTTAAAGGTGACATATCATACAAAATGGACCTTTTAATGGTCCTCTCCCTGAAATCTGTGTCCCTGTCTACAAACCCCCTGAAAAGTCAAAGACTCCATTCTGCCCCTGTTCTGATTTCTCCACCTTTCTGTAAATGTGTGCTGAAACCAGCCGTTTCAGTTTTCAGTGTTTTTCATACGTCACAACGCCATCCGGTCTGTAACAGGAAGTCAGAGCTCGGAGCTTGTTCAGCCCATAGACTGTATAAAATACAACTCAACCCCTCCTCCGTTTTTCATTCCCTGCACACATGTGTGCTAACAAGGAGCTTAGGAGGGAGGCATGCTAGTTGTAGGCTGTCTTAATAAACACAAAGGTCGCTTTGACTCCCCACGTCTGCAGATTTGAAGATCTAGTGGAGGATTTTTATTTGTCATGGAAAAGTGCTAGCGCTAGTTAGCTTAGCCACATAGCTACATGTTGGTAGCCGTGTACCAAGACACACGTCGACATGCTGACAAATAAAACAACAAGAAACACTAAATCTGTGACCAATGGTTCAGAAAGGTCCTGCTGCAGGCGCCTCTCCGTCAGGATCAGATTCTGGATCAGATTCAGAGGGTTGAAGTAACGCGGGTCTGTGAGCAGCCGTGTATATTCAGCCAACATGTAAACATTAGATCAACGTGCTGGACAGCCGAGGCCACACCCACTTCCGGAGGGGGCGTGGTCAGAGAGAAAACAGCCTGTTCTGAGGAGGGCTGAAGAAGAGGGTTTTTCAGGCAGACCAGAATCTGATTTCAAAGTGTTTTTTGAGCATAAACTTTAAAGACATGTTTTGGGGACCTCTTAGACCAATATATGTTGATGAACAAGAGCAGGATATGTCCCCTTTAAATAATGTTAATAATGTGTTTTATATTTGAATAGTGTCCATGTGCAATAATAGTTTTTGTATGCAATAAAGCAATGGCAGAAAACATACTGAAAATTATCAAGACAAATTATATAAATGCAAAATATTCACGTGCAATGTTTACATGAAAGATGTTTCATGTGAAATAACAGATGTTTTAAATAATTTTCATTAACAGCATTGTTTTGTCATGTGTAATAATATTTTTATCTGCAATAATGCATTTGCAAAATTCTTGTATACAATAATAAACTCAGTGTGATATTAACACAACATTTTCATGTGCAATAATAAATGTTCATGTGTAACGATAACTTGAGTGGAAATATATATGCTGAATTTTCATGTACAATAATAAATGCAAAAATTTTACATGTGTAACACTTTGTTATGTGTTTGCAAAATTGTCATGTTTAACAATATATGTGCAATAACAATCTTAATATACAATAATGCATTTGGAAAAAATCCAAATACTATAAAATGTTCACAAAATTCTTGACTGGATTCATATATGCAGAATTTTCATGTACAAGAAATGTGAAATGACAAATGTTTAAAATAATTAATCATTAACAAGAAAAAAGAAAAATATTATTTATGTGTTGAATATTAAAAAAATGTCCATGTGCATAAATAATTTTTGTTTGTAATGAAGAATTTGCAGAAAACTTACTCAAAATTTTCAAGACGAATTCTATAAATGCAAAATGTTCATGTTCAATAATTAAGCTGCACTTTTCTTTAATGTGCAATAACAGAAGTCCACAGTTTTTCGTGGCTCTGGTTTCTGGACTGAAGTAGACTCTGGATTTCAGTTTCAGACTCAAACATCTGGAGACCTGAACCAGTTTCTCCTCCCAGTCTGCTGAACGGTTTCTGTGATCAGATCAGACCTCTTACGAAACCCACCCTCCAAGAACTGATCACTTCACGTGTCGCCAAGTCAAACAGAGACGTGGAGTTCGAGTCTGCAGCCTCAGGAACAGAACGGACCGTCCATCAGCGGGAGCCAGCAGGTGGACTCTGCAGACCGTCTGCTGTAAAGTCCGGGGCTCAGGGCCAGATGTGAGGCTCGTTATCCACAGCTGGCTCCCCTGAGGTCGCTCCGCCTGCAGTTCCCACGCTTATATTCCTCTACATGCTATACGTGCCTGGAACCAATTACTGCGGTCACTGAGTGCATCACTCAGCTCTGCTGACTCCACAGAGCCGCTCTGGGTCCTGGTCTTGGTGCATGCAGAACTGCAGGGTTTCAGTATTGATGATAAACCACAGACTCAGGTACAGAGAGCGTGAATGTAACAACAGACTAAAGGTGGTTTCCTCCTAAACTAAGGAGATCTAGAGCTGAACTAAACTGAGACCTGGGTCTTGGTTTGGTCTCTCCTGGTCTGCAGGACTGAAGCGTACCTTGTGGACACTGGGTGGGCGTGGTCGTGATGCCGTACAGCCGGGAGCGTTTCTGAGGCAGGAACT
Organism: Notolabrus celidotus; assembly: GCF_009762535.1. Lineage (NCBI taxonomy): Eukaryota > Metazoa > Chordata > Actinopteri > Labriformes > Labridae > Notolabrus > Notolabrus celidotus. The sequence goes on along the minus strand of NW_023260201.1, from coordinate 16,718 downwards.
CTTCTGTCTCTTTATCTGCGTGACGGTCCACAGCGATCACCGCCTCCCTGAAACAAAACAACAAGACCTTTACCTGAGGGGGGCACACGGGGACTCCTTCAAAAACTGTGAGTGTGTGAGTGTGTGTGAGAGTGTGTGAGAGAGTGTGAGAGAGTGTGTGAGAGTGTGTGAATGTGTGTGAGAGTGTGTGAGAGAGTGTGTGAGAGTGTGTGAGTGTGTGTGAGAGTGTGTGAATGTGTGTGAGAGTGTGTGAGAGAGTGTGTGAGAGTGTGTGAGTGTGTGTGAGAGTGTGTGAATGTGTGTGAGAGTGTGTGAGTGTGTGTGAGAGTGTGTGAGAGAGTGTGTGAGAGTGTGTTACCTCCTCCAGTCAGTGTAGTAAAGGTTTCTTCCAAAAGAGACCAGAGCGAACGGATACTGGATCCCTTCAACGATCTGCCTCCTCAGCCGACGGTGAGGATCCATACACTCCACTTTACGAGTTCCTGCAGAACAAACAACCAATCAGTCAAACAAACAAACAAACAAACAAACAAACAAACAACCAATCAGTCAAACAAACAAACAAACAAACAAACAACCAATCAGTCAAACAAACAAACAAACAAACAAACAAACAACCAATCAGTCAAACAAACAAACAAACAAACAATCAAGCACCCAAGCAACAACCAAAAAATCAGGCAACCAAGAAACCAACCAAACATCCAGTGAATCAGGCAACCAACCAAGTAAACAACCAACCAACAATAAGACCCACATGACTGGAGCCAGGTCTTAAAGATGACTGGAGCCAGGTCTTAAAGATGGCTGGAGCCAGGTCTTAAAGATGACTGGAGCCAGGTCTTAAAGATGACTGGATCCAGGTCTTAAAGATGACTGGATCCAGGTCTTCATGATTCTGGTTTAACCGTCTCACCTGCGTCAGCCCAGCACAGCTGCTGGTCGTCAGAGTCAAAGGTCAGACCGTTTGGAAGCCCCAGGTCGTCTTTCACCAGGACCGTCCTGTCCGTCCCGTCCATGTTGGCCATCTCGATCTTCGGCCCATCTCTGTTCCAGTCCGCCCAGAAGATCCGGCTGGAGCGTGGAGACAGAAACAGAGACAGTGAGACCATCATCGAGTGAGACCGTACCCCTGACGCTGCTGTCAGACAACTCTCTACGGGACACTCACCCGTATGCCGGGTTGGTGACGATGGGTCGAGGGTTGATCAGGTCTTTGTCGAACAGGACTCGTCGCTGGCTCCCGTCCAGTTTGGAAACCTCCACGGTGTCTCGCATGGAGTCGGTCCAGAAGAGGAGACGAGACACGTGGTCGATGGCGATGCCTTCAGGACTCTGGAGGTCTTGAGTCAGACAGGAGAGACTCACATTAGTCTTCACTCAAAGGGGGACGGTCCATGGTCTAATATTAAATATTCATTTAGTGAATAATGGTCCATTTAGAGTCACAGACAACATGCTGTCATCTTTCTTTACACTTAAATATCTCTATCGTATTGTCTCTACCTCTCTATTGCTTTGATCTCATTCTATTGCTTTGTTCACATTCTTTTGCTTTGATCTCATTCCAATGCTTTGATCTCATTCTATTGCTTTGTTCACATTCTATTGCTGTGATCTCATTCAAATGCTTTGATCTCATTCCAATGCTTTGATCTCATTCTATTGATTTGATCTCATTCTATTGCTTTGATCTCATTCTGTAGCTTTGTTCACATTCTATTGCTTTGATCTCATTTTATTGCTTTGATCTCATGATATTGCTTTGATCTCATTCTATTGCTTTGTTCACATTGTTTTGCTTTGATCTCATTGTATTGCTTAGATCTCATTCTTTTGCTTTGATCTCTTTCTATTGCTTTGATCTCATTCTTCTGCTTTGATCTCATTCTATTGCTTCGATCTCATTCTATTGCTTTGTTCACATTCTTTTGCTTTGATCTCATTCCAATACTTTGATCTCATTCTATTGCTTTGTTCACATTCTATTGCTGTGATCTCATTCAAATGCTTTGATCTCATTCCAATGCTTTGATCTCATTCTATTGCTTTGATCTCATCCTATAACTTTGATCTCATTCTATAGCTTTGGTCTCATTCTATTGCTTCGATCCCATTATATTGTTTGATCTCATTCTATTGCTTTGATCTCATTCTATCTCTTTGATCTCATTCTAAGTGTAACATCTAGCAGGGGGCGCCTCCTCTGATTGTATGTCAGTCTGTAGTAAATGTTCCTCCTCAGCTGCTTTGTTCCCTCAGTAAACACTAACAAGTCTCAGTCTCTAGTTTCTTCTTGAACACATCATGATGTTCATTTAGTGGATGATGGTCAGAGTCACAGAGAGCAGGGAGAGGGGGCGGAGTCACAGAGAGCAGGAGGAGGGGGCGGAGTCACAGAGAGCAGGGAGAGGGGGCGGAGTCACAGAGAGCAGGGAGAGGGGGCGGAGTCAGGGCGGGGCTACCTGTGATTGGCAGGTCGTTGGTGAGGTGTTTACCTGTAGTGATGACCGGGCTGATGTCTCCCCCGCTCAGCCGGGCCCTGCTGATAGCCGGCGCCGTGATGTCGGTCCAGTAAACCATCTTCTCCACGCAGTCGTACGCCACGGCGATGACCACGCGGTCCTGAGAGTAGACACAGACAGAGACAGACGCCGTTATTCATCCGGAGACATTTTAAAAGAGTCTTTTGTGCGAGGTCGTCGGGCTCGAAGACGCCGACGCCGCCGCTGAATGAGCGACGTCTGTCCCACAACAATCAGGGGATTGTTCCAGAACACACAGAGGGATGTATCTGCCTTCACCACGGACACTGACGCTGTGTGTTCTGCTGGATGTGGACCACATGGACCACAATAGGAAGAGTCTACAGAGTCCACATAGTCTGTCCCGTTTTCAAGGAGCTCATTCAGGTCTCAGGGTCCAGTTTGTGGCGTTTCATGACGTATTATTCAAACCTGAAACCACGTCACGTTAATAACATGTGACGAGTCAACCAACAGTCAGGACCGCTAACATACAACAAGGTGGAGCTGGTGGAGGAGGGTCTTACGGGGATGTGCAGCAGAGGTTTGGCCTCCTCCTTCTTAAAGCCGTACCCGTCCAGAGGAACGAGTTCGATCCTCCCGCTCTGAGCAAACAGGATGTGGGTTCCCGGAGCGACGGGGCGAACGTCGGGCCGGGGAGTCGGTCCAACCGGAGCAGGAGTCACGGCCTGGTTGATACCTGAGAGGAGAGGAAAGTTAAAGACACCTGAGGGATGTAGTGTAAGCAGTGAACAGGCCTGCTCCTCGTACCTGAAGTCTCTAAAAGTAGTATGGGAGGTAGAGCCTTCAGTTCTCAGGCCCCTCTCCTTTGGAATCATCTACCAGTCAGGGTCCGGGAGGCAGACCCCCTCTCTACTTTTAAGAGTAGGCTTCAAACTTTCCTTTTTGATAAAGCTTATAGTTAGAGCTGGATCAGGCTTGGATCAGGTCTTAGTTATGCTGCTATAGGCTTAGACTTCTATAGGCTTAGACTACTATAGGCTCAGACTGCTATAGACTACTATAGGCTTAGACTACTATAGGCTCAGACTGCTAAAGACTACTATAGGCTCAGATAGCTATAGACTACTATAGGCTTAGACTGCTACAGGCTTAGACTACTATAGGCTCAGACTGCTATAGACTACTATAGGCTCAGACAGCTATAGACTACTATAGGCTTAGACTACTATAGGGTTAGACTACTATAGGCTCAGACTGCTAAAGACTACTATAGGCTCAGACAGCTATAGACTACTATAGGCTTAGACTACTATAGGCTTAGACTTCTATAGGCTTAGACTACTATAGACTTAGACTGGTATAGGCTTAGACTACTATAGGCTTAGGCTTCTGTAGGCTTAGACCTCTATAGGCTTAGACTGCTACAGGCTTAGACTACTATAGGCTCAGACTGCTATAGACTACAATAGGCTCAGACAGCTATAGACTACTATAGGCTTAGACTACTATAGGCTCAGACTGCTAAAGACTACTATAGGCTTAGACTACTATAGGCTTAGACTGCTATAGGCTCAGACTTCTATAGGCTTAGACCTCTATAGACTTAGACTGCTATAGGCTTAGACTGCTATAGGCTTAGACTACTATAGGCTTAGACTGCTATAGGCTTAGACTTCTATAGGGTCAGACTGCCATAGGCTCAGACTGCTATAGGCTCAGACTGCTATGGGCTCAGACTTCTATAGGCTCAGACTGCTATAGGCTCAGACTTCTATAGGCTTAGACCTCTATAGACTTAGACTGCTATAGGCTTAGACTGCTATAGGCTCAGACTGCTATAGGCTTAGACTACTATAGGCTCAGACTTCTATAGGCTTAGACCTCTATAGGCTTAGACTGCTATAGGCTTAGACTGCTATAGGCTCAGACTGCTATAGGCTTAGACTGCTATAGGCTCAGACTGCTATGGGCTCAGACTTCTATAGGCTCAGACTGCTATAGGCTCAGACTTCTATAGGCTTAGACCTCTATAGACTTAGACTGCTATAGGCTTAGACTGCTATAGGCTCAGACTGCTATAGGCTTAGACTACTAAAGGCTTAGACTGCTATAGGCTCAGACTGCTATAGGCTCAGACTGCTATAGGCTCAGACTGCTATAGGCTTAGACTGCTATAGGCTTAGACTACTAAAGGCTCAGACTGCTATAGGCTTAGACTACTAAAGGCTTAGACTGCTATAGGCTCAGACTGCTATAGGCTCAGACTGCTATAGGCTTAGACTGCTATAGGCTTAGACTACTAAAGGCTCAGACTGCTATAGGCTTAGACTACTAAAGGCTTAGACTGCTATAGGCTTAGACTACTAAAGGCTTAGACTGCTATAGGTTCAGACTGCTATAGGCTTAGACTGCTATAGGCTTAGACTGCTATAGGCTTAGACTGCTATAGGTTCAGACTGCTATAGGCTTAGACTACTAAAGGCTTAGACTGCTATAGGCTCAGACTGCTATAGGCTTAGATGGGACTGGATCTGATCCGGTCTTGATGTTGGGTCTTTGTTAGTAATAGAACATAGAGTCCGGTCTAGACCTGCTCTGTTTGGAAGAACATGTTGTTATTATATAAATAAGGATTGGTATGTGGACTCACAGAGAGCGGTGCTGCCGGGTCCGGTTCTGGTGTTGGGGATCTCCTGCCCGTTGGCGTCCACACACCAGCACTGCTGGATGCTGGTGTGACACTGCGTGGCCTCGTAGGCTCCGTGTTGGTCGCACTGAGGGACGTACTGACCCACCGACGGCCGAGGGCGGAAGTAGGAGAGGATCCCGGTGGAGGTCTGGGCGCTCTCTCTGTGACGCTCACACTGAGTCTTCTCTCTCTCTGGGACACAGAATAACAGACAGAGTGAGACCTCAGACACAGTCTGGGAGGAGGACTGGAGGCTGGGGGGGCGAGCTCTTAGCAAACCATTTAATACAGTTAACATGAAGACTCTCCTCAAGGGAGTCAGAACATCCGGACCCCCAGTCTGGACTCTGGACTCTATACCTGTTTTTTGCGTTTAGTTCAAGGTTCTTGCAGTTGTTTTAAGGTACCCTGAGCATCTGCTCTGAAGGTCCCTTCAGAATATGGTTTAAGTTACCCTAAAGTGCCTGTTTCTCTCTTCCCTCAAACAAATGTTGGGGTAGCCTTTGGCATGTGTTTCCAGATACCCTTGCATGTATTTAAGATATGTTTCAAGGTACCCGTACTGTCTATTTCCAATGAGGTTTCGAGGTACCCTTCTTTTGTTTGTAAAGGGTTTTTTAAAGCCTGTTTCAAAATCTCATTGCTGTCTTTTTCCAGAATTTTCTGATGAAATGTCCCTTTAGTCTCTGTTTCAGGAACCCTCAGCTTTCATTAACTAAGTTAAACTTGCTCAAGGTCGTTGCTCTCTATGCAGCAGTTACAGAGCTTTGATTCCTTTAGATAGAAGATCAGATTGTGAATGAAACCAAGCCTGGATATATAGTTCACAAGATTTCCTCTGACAGTGGTGTGAATGTTGGCCTTCACCGCTGACAGGAGCTTTTCAGGAGACGTGACAGCATGAAACAAAGACTCTGTTACTCTCATTAAACGCTGCTCTCCTTATCTGATGCTCACATTTACATTAAAGTCTTTTTGTGCTGACTCTCTTTGAATGAATGGAGGATCAGAGTCTCACTCAAAGACACACTGCAGCAAAAGTCTATATGTTTATCTCTGCAGGATACAGATCAGGGCAGCTACTAACCTCTTATCTCTGTTGTATCTTGTGTGTGTGAGTGTGTGTGCATGTCTGTGTTTGTGCATTCCTGTGTGTGTGTGTGTGTGTGTGTGTGTGTGTGTGTGTGTGTGTGTGTGAGACTTTGTCCGTCCCTGTTCTGTGTTTGTGTATTTGTCTTTATGTGTATGTGTGTTTCTGGTTAGAAGCTCTGCGGGGGGTAACCATGGTGGAGCTGGTGAAGAAAGAAGGCAGCACACTGGGCCCTCACGATCTTCAGGAGGAACCGACAAGGACGGGAAAACCGCGGTATCGAACCTACGGCCCGGAGGACTGGCAGCTAGGTGAGTGCCAATACCACGAAGAAGAAGAAGAAGAGTACAAAGACTTTCTAACATCACCTGTCATGTTGTGTCATGATTCTTTGTGCAGGAGTGACCAGCTAAACGTCGGGGACTACATCAAGTCAGTAAACGGCATCAACCTGACCAAACTGCGGCACGAAGAGATCATCAGCTTACTGAAGAACGTAGGAGAGAGGGGTCTGCTGGAGGTGGAGTATTGAACTGCCCCCTTACAGGTAGACATGGGTACTACATCTTCAATCCTAGATCAGGAGGCACTGCATTAAATACATGACTCTGTAGTGGAAGTCACTGCATTAAAAACATGAATCTGTAGTGGAAGTCACTGCATTAAAACAGACATGACTCTGTAGTGGAAGTCACTGCATGACTCTGTAGTGGAAGTTACTGCATTAAAAACAGACATGACTATGCAGTGGAAGTCACTGCATGACTATGTAGTGGAAGTCACTGCATTATAAACAGACATGACTCTGTAGTGGAAGTCACTGCATTAAACACAGACATGACTCTGTAGTGAAGTCACTGCATTATAACAGACATGACTCTGTAGTGGAAGTCACTGCATTAACACAGACATGACTCTGTAGTGGAAGTCACTGCATTAAACACAGACATGACTCTGTAGTGGAAGTCACTGCATTAAACACAGACATGACTCTGTAGTGGAAGTCACTGCATTATAAACAGACATGACTCTGTAGTGGAAGTCACTGCATTATAAACAGACATGACTCTATAGTGGAAGTCACTGCATTATAAACAGACATGACTCTGTAGTGGAAGTCACTGCATTATAAACAGACATGACTCTGTAGTGGAAGTCACTGCATTAAACACAGACATGACTCTGTAGTGGAAGTCACTGCATTAAAACAGACATGACTCTGTAGTGGAAGTCACTGCATTAAACACAGACATGACTCTGTAGTGGAAGTCACTGCATTAAAACACAGACATGACTCTGTAGTGGAAGTCACTGCATTAAACACAGACATGACTCTGTAGTGGAAGTCACTGCATTAAACACAGACATGACTCTGTAGTGGAAGTCACTGCATTAAACACAGACATGACTCTGTAGTGGAAGTCACTGCATTATAAACAGACATGACTCTGTAGTGGAAGTCACTGCATTAAACACAGACATGACTCTGTAGTGGAAGTCACTGCATTAAACACAGACATGACTCTGTAGTGGAAGTCACTGCATTAAACACAGACATGACTCTGTAGTGGAAGTCACTGCATTATAAACAGACATGACTCTATAGTGGAAGTCACTGCATTATAAACAGACATGACTCTGTAGTGGAAGTCACTGCATTATAAACAGACATGACTCTGTAGTGGAAGTCACTGCATTATAAACAGACATCACTCTGTAGTGGAAGTCACTGCATTAAAAACAGACATGACTCTGTAGTGGAAGTCACTGCATTAAACACAGACATGACTCTGTAGTGGAAGTCACTGCATTAAACACAGACATGACTCTGTAGTGGAAGTCACTGCATTAAAAACAGACATGACTCTGTAGTGGAAGTCACTGCATTAAACACAGACATGACTCTGTAGTGGAAGTCACTGCATTAAACACAGACATGACTCTGTAGTGGAAGTCACTGCATTGCCCTTCATCTCTATGAGGATGTTAAAATCATTCTGTTTTCATATTTTGGACGTGGCAGCTGCAGAGCGATGAGTGTGAGCTGAGGAGGAACCACAGATTAAAGACGAGCAGGAGCCTCTTCATCTCTGCGGTCACATCCAGGACCCACAGTGACATCTGGAGGATCCTCCTCCTCACACTCTTATCCTCCAGGGTATCAGTGAGACGAACCCTGACGCAGACAAAACACTCAGACACTCAGACAGCAGCGTGTCCTCTCAGCGCCACGTCTGCCCCCAACAATCACACAGAAACCACAAACAGCACAGAGACCCCCTGAGTGAGGACCGGAGGGGGGATCAAAGAGACAAAGGGAACAGAGCAGCAGCTCTCAGACGTTATGACAGGGGGCAGAAAGATTACAGCGTTCAGAGGCCAGAGCTCATAAAGAGGACCAAAATATGAGAAACACTCTGCTGTGGAGGAGCGAGCTGTAATTAACGCTCTGCTGCCGACACCTGGAAGCACACGAGGAGTCTGAAGGTTTGGGACGACGCCAAACCGTCAACACAACAAACAACAACAACAAACCCAAGGAGACGGGAAGTGACACCAGCTGAGAGCCAATCAGGGGTCAGCATGGGACAGGAGACCGATGGAGTCAGGAGGGAGAGACATGGAGGCTTAAACTTTAGTAAACTAACAGAGGAGCACAGAGGAGCCGACACGTTCAGAGGATCATCGGTCAGGTTCAGGATTATAAGAGGGGAGGAAGGAGTACGGTGGCCCTGAAGGTCCCAAAAACTGCAGTTCTCCCAAATGTCCACTAGAGTGTGTCTCCGGCAGGGAGTCAGTCCCCATAGAGACGACTGTCCGGCTGAGTTTATAAACAGCTCACCTGTTTACTGCAGGTTATTAAGAATGATCTAATAACTGAACTTTGATGGATGAAGCAGGAGCGTACACGAGAACAAAGACAGAACACAAACACAGAAGAACCCAAACAAAAACATGACATGAGAACACAGCAGCCAAAGGACCAAAGCAACATGGATTAAGAGCAAGAGGAACAAAGATATGAGATACTGTCAGGGATTAAGAGAAACAGAAACTGGAAAAGACATCAAAGCAATAGAATGAGATTAAAGCAGTAGAATGACATCAAAGCAATAGAATGAGATTAAAGCAGTAGAATTAGATCAAAGCAATAGAATTAGATCAAAGCAATGAAATGAGATTAAAGCAGTAGAATGAGATAAAAGCAATAAAATGAGATCAAAGCATTAGAATGAGATCAAACCAATGAAATGAGATTAAAGCAGTAGAATTAGATCAAAGCAATAGAATGAGATCAAAGCAATGAAATGAGATTAAAGCAATAGAATGAGATTAAAGCAATAGAATGAGATTAAAGCAATAGAATGAGATTAAAGCAATAGAATGAGATCAAACCAATGAAATGAGATTAAAGCAGTAGAATTAGATCAAAGCAATAGAATTAGATCAAAGCAATGAAATGAGATTAAAGCAGTAGAATGAGATCAAAGCAATAAAATGATATTAAAGCAAGAGAATGAGATCAAAGCAATAAAATGAGATTAAAGCAAGAGAATGAGATCAAAGCAATAAAATGAGATTAAAGCAGTAGAATGAGATCAAAGCAATGAAATGAGATTAAAGCAATAGAATGAGATCAAAGCAATGGAATGAGATTAAAGCAATAAAATGAGATTAAAGCAATAGAATTAGATCAAAGCAATGAAATGAGATCAAAGCAATATAATGAGATCAAAGCAAAGAAATGAGATTAAAGCAGTAGAATTAGATCAAAGCAATTAAATGAGATTAAAGCAATAGAATGAGATCAAAGCAGTAGAATTAGATCAAAGCAGTAGAATTAGATCAAAGCAGTAGAATTGTATCGAAGTGATAAAGATAGATGGAAACAATAAAAAAAGATTCAAGCATTGAAAAAGATAATTATGGACGTGTCCTCTTTGAACTCTTTGGATATTATTTTGTGTAAATGTTGGATTAATAATCTGTCCTGCTGGGCGGTCCAAGAAGTCTGAGCTCCAGTTTTAGTCTCAGTCAGATCCTGGTATTAATCTATTTATTTAATGTTATTATATATATATATCACAAACTGACTTTGGTCCAACAGTAGGAGGCGCTCTGCTTCTCTTCATATTCAGAGGATGAACCACACACAGTCTTTATTTTGACTCCTCATCTCTCTGCTGTTTAACCCTGAGCTGGTCTGAAGCTGCAGAGAGACGCTGCCTCCAACATGAACCTCCGCTGTGCGTCATCGAGTGTGTGTTGAGTCTAACGTGAGATCTGTTTACTCTCTGATCTCCTCACTAACATACTTCAGTCCTCTGCTGGTCCCTGTTCCTCCCCCCCCCACACACTCAGGTCCTCCAGCTGATTTATGATCCTCAGACTAATATTTACACTCTGCAGCGTTTACACAGCCTCCATTAGTCTCTGAGATGTCTGACACACAAACTCAAACAAACCCGACCTTCTCCTTTTGAAGCGTGAGGAGGTTTTTACAAGGACCGCTCTGCTGCTGCTTTTACGCCTTTTAAAACAATGCTGCACAAACACTTCACCACAGATCTCCTTCATCACTCCATCCATGTGTTTAAATCTAAACCTGCAGCTCCACCAGGGGACAGCAGGAGAGAGTCATCTACCTGAGGAGGCCGGGCTGCACTGGAACCCATCACCCTGGAACCCGGGGCGGCACTGGCAGGTGAAGGATCCCTCTGTGTTGGTGCAGGACGAGTCTCTGTGGCATCGATCGTGGGAACACTCGTCCACATCTACAGAGGAGAAGAGACCAGGATGAGGACAATCACAAAGACCAGACCCCTGAGCCTGCAGCAGGGACACAGGCCGGAAGGGCTGCAAAGAAGGACAAGACCTCATAGCCCCCTATTACCCCTCTAGACCTCTACGCTCCAACATGCAGGCCTGCTCATCGTACCTAAAGTCTCTAAAAGTAGTATGGGAGGTAGAGCCTTCAGTTATCAGGCCCCTCTCCTTTGGAATCATCTACCAGTCAGGGTCCGGGAGGCAGACACCCTCTCTACTTTTAAGAGTAGGCTTCAAACTTTCCTTTTTGATAAAGCTTATAGTTAGAGCTGGATCAGGCTTGGACCAGGTCTTAGTTATGCTGCTATAGGCTTAGACTGACACACTGGGATCCTGTCTTTCCCTCTCTCTCCTCTCTCTGCCTGTCTCTCACTTTAACTCTTCCTGTCCCATTAAAGTTACTAACCATAGACCTTTCTGGAGTCCCTGAGCTCCCTTGTCTCGTAGGTTCCTCTGGATCTCTGCTGTAGATTCCTTTTTTTTGGGGTCTGTTATTCATCCTTTCTTTCTTCCTTTCTTTCTTTCTTTCTTTCTTTCTTTCTTTCTTTCTTTCTTTCTTTCCTTCCTTCCTTCCTTCTTTCTTTCCTTCCTTCCTTCCTTCCTTCTTTCTTTCCTTCCTTCCTTCCTGCCTTCTTTCTTTCTTTTTGTCTTCCTTCCTTCCTTCCTTCCTACCTTCCTTCCTTCTTTCTTTCTTTCTTTTTTTCTTCCTTCCTTCCTGCCTTCTTTCTTTCCTTCCTTCCTTCCTTCCTGCCTTCTTTCCTTCCCTCTTTCTTTCTTTCTTTGTTCTTTCCATGCTTCTTCATTCTTTATGTCTCCTTTCCTCACCCCCGTCCTTTCCTTCTATCCTTCCCTTCACCATTTCTTCTCCTCTTTTTCTTTCTTCTGGTCTCCCTCTCTTCTCTCTTTTCTTAGACCTTTCTGGAGTCCCTGAGCTCCCTTGTCTCGTAGGTTCCTCTGGATCTCTGCTGCTGTGGACGTGGTCCAGACTCCAGCTGCTACAACTACTACTATCCGTCTCCCCACTATCATCTCTCTCTCTCTTCATCTCCCTCTATCCCTCTCTCCAACACGGTCTCAGCAGATGTGTGTCTAACATGAGTCTGGTCCTGCTGGAGGTTTCTGCCTGTTAAAGGAAGTTTGTCCTTGCCACTGTAACTTGCTAAATGCTGCAAAGTGCTCTGCTCATGGTGGATTAAGATGAGATCAGACTGAGTCCTGTCTGGAAGAGGGGACTGGATCTGATCCGGTCTTGATGTTGGGACTTTGTACAGTTTGTAGAGTCTCTGTAGGAACACATCAGACACTTTCATCCTGCTTCTCTGGGATCGTCCAGCTGAGCGTCAGACTCTCCAGAGTGGATGAGGAGCAGAGAAAGGAGGTGGAGAGATGAGCTGCACAGCTGTGAGGCAGGGTTCTGTACTTCCTGACCAGGTGGGAACATTTCCTGTCTCTGAGGCCCACGCTGCTGACTTACAGTGTGTTACTAAAGACAGTTAAAGTCTGCTGCTGTTTCAGATTTATGTGATAGCATGCAGCTTTAGCGTCCAGCTCTAGAACCCATTACTCTGTCCCTCTAATGTGTCTTTATGCAGCTCCAGATTCTACACTTCACTGAGAGTCTGCAGATTCATGTCCCTCTATGAAACCTGTGGATGTTTAATTATCACAGCGTTCCTTTCAGAGACACATCAGATGTTGATTCTCCTGCTGCTTCAGACGGATGAAAACAAAAGCAGTGACCTTAAACACCGACTGACTCTGAGGACGGCCTGATAAAGTAATAAGTCACAACATCAGTCCACCAAGGTCTGCTGATAGACTCTGAACGCTCACCCTGACACACGCGGCCGTCACCCACAAACCCGGGCAGGCAGGAGCAGATGTAGGCGGAGCCTCCGGTGTAGCTGCACTGAGCTCTTCTGGGATCGTCACAGTCATGGCTTCCTCTGCGGCAGTGATCCACGGGACCGCTCTGCTCTGCAGGGGGAGACAGGGGACATGTTAGAGCTGCTGCAGGGGGACAGGAGGCTCAGGGTGGAGGTCAAGGGGGGAACAAAAATATAGATGGAGGTCAAGGGGACAAATTAAAATCAAAGAGGGGGTCGAAGTGAAAAAATGAAAGGGAGGGAGGGAAGTCAAGGGGACAGACAAAGGGGACAAAAAGTAAAGATGGAGGTCAAGGGGACATACAAAAGTTATAGATGGAGGCCAAAGACAGAAAAAGGGGAACATTTGGGAGGGAAGTCAAGGGACAAATTAAAATCAAAGATGGAGGTCAAGGGGACAAACAAAAGTTAGAGATGGAGGTCAAGGAGACAAACAAAAGTTAAAGATGGAGGTCAAGGAGACAAACAAAAGTTAGAGATGGAGGTCAAGGAGACAAACAAAAGTTAAAGATGGAGGTCAAGGGGACAAACAAAAGCTAGAGATGGAGGTCAAGGGGACAAACAAAAGTTAGAGATGGAGGTCAAGGGGACAAACAAAAGTTAAAGATGGAGGTCAAGGGGACAAACAAAAGTTAGAGATGGAGGTCAAGGGGACAAACAAAAGTTAAAGATGGAGGTCAAGCAGACAAACGAAAGTTAGAGATGGAGGTCAAGGGGACAAACAAAAGTTAAAGATGGAGGTCAAGGGGACAAACAAAAGTTAGAGATGAGGTCAAGGGGACAAACAAAAGTTAAAGATGGAGGTCAAGGGGACAAATAAAAGTTAGAGATGGAGGTCAAGGGGGCAAATACAAGTTAGAGATGGAGGTCAAGGGGACAAATAAAAGTTAGAGATGGAGGTCAAGGGGGCAAATACAAGTTAGAGATGGAGGTCAAGGGGACAAACAAAAGTTAGAGATGGAGGTCAAGGGGACAAACAAAAGCTAGAGATGGAGGTCAAGGGGACAAACAAAAGTTATAGATGGAGGCCAAAGACAGAAAAAGGGGAACATTTGGGAGGGAAGTCAAGGGACAAATTAAAATCAAAGATGGAGGTCAAGGGGACAAACAAAAGTTAGAGATGGAGGTGAAGGAGACAAACAAAAGTTAAAGATGGAGGTCAAGGGGACAAACAAAAGTTAAAGATGGAGGTCAAGGAGACAAACAAAAGTTAGAGATGGAGGTCAAGGGAACAAATAAAAGTTAGAGATGGAGGTCAAAGAGACAAATAAAAGTTAGAGATGGAGGTCAAGGGGACAAACAAAAGTTAAAGATGGAGGTCAAGGGGACAAACAAAAGTTAGAGATGGAGGTCAAGGGGACAGACAAAAGTTAAAGATGGAGGTCAAGCAGACAAACAAAAGTTAGAGATGGAGGTCAAGGGGACAAACAAAAGTTAAAGATGGAGGTCAAGGGGACAAACAAAAGTTAGAGATGGAGGTCAAGGGGACAAACAAAAGTTAGAGATGGAGGTCAAGGGGACAAACAAAAGTTTTATATCGTGGTTAAAGGGACAACTTAAAGTGAGGTAGGGAAGCTGAGCGGCAAAGACACAAAAGGGACGAAAGTTAAAGATGGAGGTCAAGGGGACAAATAAAAATCAAAGAGGGGGTCAAAGTGAAAAAATGAAAGGGAGGGAGGGAAGTCAAGGGGACAGACAAAGGGGACAAAAGGTAAAGATGGAGGTCTAATGGACAAAATGAAAGTTATGGAGGGAGTTCAAGGGGACAAACTAGAGTTATAGATGGAAGTCAAAGACAGAAAAAGGGGAATGCTAGGGAGGGAGGTCAAGGGACAGACAAAAGGTAAAGATGGAAGTAAAGGGAAAAATGACAGTTAGGGAGGGAGGTTAAGGGGACAAACAAAAAGTAGAGATGGAAGGCATGGAAGTTTGTCCCATTGATGTCCATCTTTACCTTTAGTCAAAGGGACAAAAGTAGAGTAAGGGAGTCAAGGAACAAAGACACAAAAGGGATGGAAGCTAAAGATGGAGGTCAAGGGGACAAACAAAAGTTAGAGATGGAGGTCAAGGGAAGAATCAAAAGTTAAAGATGGAGGTTAAAGGGACAACTTAAAGCTAGGTAGGGAAGCTGAGAGGCAAAGGCACAGAAGGGTTGAAAGCTAAAGATGGAGGTCAGCAGGACACATACGTAGAGAGATGGTAATGACGGGTCAGGTAAAAGCTTGGGATGGAGGTCAAGGGGACGAAAAATGTAACCAGTAAAATATACAGCGTATGAAGTGCACCAGTTGTTGACATTGTTCAGGTCCCTCAGGTCCCTCATAAAGACTAAAACCTGAATCTGCTCCACAAAGAACAACACTCTGAAACATGATGTAACCGTGTGTCCTCAGTGGAGAGAGACCCCTTCAGAAACCTTTGACTCCATGTGTTTTGGCAGCTTATAAAACATCTGTATGCTCAACAAGTGACTCTTTAAATAAAGTCCTACACACTCAGGAACCAAACAGTCCGCCCACCCACACAGCTGTTAACACACACTCACACACACTCACAAAAACACACACACATAGACATACCGATGCAGGTCCTTCCATCACTTGCAAACACGAAGCCGGTCAAGCACTCACAGCGGAAGGTTCCAGGCTGATTGCTGCAGACGGCGTTGGGCCCACAGACGTTATAAGTCTCTCTGCACTCGTCGATATCTGCAAACACAGAGATGGAGGTGAAGGATTCAGAGAAGGAGAACCTGTGAGATATGCATTCACTCCATCACTCTCTGTCTCTTCTCACCTTGGCAGTAACGTCCGTCTCCAGAGAAGCCGTTGGTGCACTCGCAGGTGAACTGGAGGCCTTCGCCTGACCGGCACACGGCGTTGATGTCACAGCCGTGTCTGCCGGTGAAACACGGGTTCTGCTCCGGTAGACTGCCTGTCAGAAACATCACAGGTTCAGATCAGCACCTGATCCGTTCTCAGTTAGACTAACAGAAACAGGAAGTGCTGTAGGTACGTGTTCTTTAATGGACCAGCAGCTCGGCGACTGTTACCTTTTTAAATAGGCGGTCAAATAATTCATTATCATCAGCTGAGAACACCAGCAGAAAGAGAGAAGGATTTTCCCTTATCTTCTTTATTTTATCTTCATTTATTTATGATGATTATGTCTTTTGGTCTATTTTTTGCTTCATTACTTAAAAAAAAGCCATATATATATTCCCTTTATCTCTTCTTACTCTCTAAATATTTCTCTATTGTTTTGTTTCTATTTATCTTAATCTCAATTTATTTATTCTCTTATTATTATTTTTTCAAATTTTTTACCTTTCATTGATTTTTGAACATTTCTTATTAATTGTATTTATTCTTATTTATCTCTAATTCTTTCTTTATTTTGAGTTTTTTGTATTTCTTTTTATCTCTTTTTATTCATTTTTTCCATTTTTGTTTTTTCCTTTTATTACTGAAAAAAATATATATTTATGGTATTTATTCTTATTTATCATTTATCTTATTTTTTCTCTATTATAGTGTTTCTATTTATCTTCATCTCAATTTATTTATTCGCAATTTTTTTCTTTATTTCAATTGTTTGTTTTTATCTTCATCTCTTTTTATTTTCAATTTTTGTTTTGTTTTCCTTTCATTACTTTTCAAACATTTTGTATTTATTCTATTTAATCATATTTATCTTTGTGTTATATTTATTTCTCTTATCTCATTTTATTTCCTTTT
>NW_023260200.1:12500-32455 GCF_009762535.1 Notolabrus celidotus | reverse complement strand
AGGTTCAATTAAAAGCCACGATGGGAACGACTCACATACCTCAGACAGACAGGCCGGCGTGAGGGGTCAGGCGTGGGCTGGGGTCAGAGGTCACGGCATGGATAAGAGGGTGACATCATATTCAGGAAATAAAGCCCTCAGGATGAATCTGTTGGAGCAGGAAACAGAACAAACAGTGATAATTTCCTGTTTCAGCCACGTCGGCGTGAGTCCGGGTCAGCGTGTTCTTCTAAATGAAAATGTGTCTCTGCTTTCCTCTTCCTGGATTATTCACATTTCCCTTTTATGATAATAAATGTCACAACAAATTCAACCAGGCCTGTTTTTAAAAACGCTAAACATCCTTCCTGATGTCTGAAATCTAAAAACGAGTGGATTCTGTGCAGTGACTTTATCACAGAGACATGTTATATAACACTCAGAGTCAGAGGCTTCCTGGCTTTGGAGCAACAATAAATCAAAAACAGCTACACATAAATATTTCCACATCATTAGCAGCAGGTTTAGGGGAACTGTTACAAAACGATGCATTTTATGGTACGAGCAATCATTTCTGAACTTTAACAAAAACAACGTCTTTAAGCTTTATGAAGAGCTGGATCCTCCACAAACCCAACCATCTGCATCTGTTGGAGTATCTCCTTCATGTCTCTGAGGCTGTTTGTGATTTATGTTCATCAGCTGGACCCACAGGAAGAATCACAGATCCACACGCTGCATGTTGAGATCGTATACTCTCTGATTATTATAAACAAGCTCCAAGTCTTCAGTACAGCGTTTTAGTTTGGGGGTAACAAAAGTTTAGGACCGGATCAGATCCAGTCCCCTCTTCCAGACAGGACTCAGTCTGATCTCATCTTAATCCACCATGAGCAGAGCACTTTGCAGCATTTAGCAAGTTACAGTGGCAAGGACAAACTTCCTTTAACAGGCAGAAACCTCCAGCAGGACCAGACTCATGTTAGACACACATCTGAATCTGAGACCGTGTTGGAGAGAGGGATAGAGGGAGATGAAGAGAGAGAGAGAGATGATAGTGGGGAGACGGATAGTAGTAGTTGTAGCAGCTGGAGTCTGGACCACGTCCGCAGCAGCAGAGATCCAGAGGAACCTACGAGACAAGGGAGCTCAGGGACTCCAGAAAGGTCTAAGAAAAGAGAGAAGAGAGGGAGACCAGAAGAAAGAAAAAGAGGAGAAGAAATGGTGAAGGAAAGGATAGAAGGAAAGGAGGGGAGGAGGAAAGGAGACATAAAGGATGAAGAAACATGGAAAGAACAAAGAAAGAAAGAAAGAAAGGAATTAAAGGAAAAGGGAATGAAAGAAAGAGAAAAGAGAGAGAGAAAGGAAGAAAGGAATGAAGCAGAGAAAGAAAGAAGTAAAGAAAGGATGAATAACAGACCCCATAAAAGGAATCTACAGCAGAGATCCAGAGGAACCTACGAGACAAGGGAGCTCAGAGACTCCAGAAAGGTCTATGGTTAGTAACTTTAATGGGACAGGAAGAGTTAAAGTGAGAGACAGGCAGAGAGAGGAGAGAGAGGGAAAGACAGGATCCCAGTGTGTCAGTCTAAGCCTATAGCAGCATAACTAAGACCTGGTCCAAGCCTGATCCAGCTCTAACTATAAGCTTCATCAAAAAGGAAAGTTTGAAGCCTACTCTTAAAAGTAGAGAGGGTGTCTGCCTCCCGGACCCTGACTGGTAGATGATTCCAAAGGAGAGGGGCCTGATAACTGAATGAAGAACGATGAAGTGTGATATCTGTCTTCAGTGGTGTAATGATGAAGAACAGGTTTCCTTGTAAACATGCACTTTAAAGCTAACAGCACTGAGCAGATGTAAACACACCATTCTCTGAGCTCTGAACATGTCTACAGACGTGTTCTCTGAGCTCTGAACATGTCTACAGACGTGTTCTCTGAGCTCTGAACATGCTTACAGACGTGTTCTCTGAGCTCTGAACATGCTTACAGACGTGTTCTCTGAGCTCTGAACATGCTTACAGACGTGTTCTCTGAGCTCTGAACATGTTTACAGACGTGTTCTCTGAGCTCTGAACATGTTTACAGACGTGTTCTCTGAGCTCTGAACATGTTTACAGACGTGTTCTCTGAGCTCTGAACATGCTTACAGACGTGTTCTCTGAGCTCTGAACATGTTTACAGACGTGTTCTCTGAGCTCTGAACATGTTTACAGACGTGTTCTCTGAGCTCTGAACATGTTTACAGACGTGTTCTCTGAGCTCTGAACATGCTTACAGACGTGTTCTCTGAGCTCTGAACATGTTTACAGACGTGTTCTCTGAGCTCTGAACATGTTTACAGACGTGTTCTCTGAGCTCTGAACATGTTTACAGACGTGTTCTCTGAGCTCTGAACATGCTTACAGACGTGTTCTCTGAGCTCTGAACATGCTTACAGACGTGTTCTCTGAGCTCTGAACATGCTTACAGACGTGTTCTCTGAGCTCTGAACATGTTTACAGACGTGTTCTCTGAGCTCTGAACATGTTTACAGACGTGTTCTCTGAGCTCTGAACATGCTTACAGACGTGTTCTCTGAGCTCTGGAGCTGAACATGTTTACAGACGTGTTCTCTGAGCTCTGGAGCTGAACATGCTTACAGACGTGTTCTCTGAGCTCTGGAGCTGAACATGCTTACAGCCTGGAACAAACCATGGTTTCAGTCTCTGCAGCTCTTTATGTTTTCCACAGCAGAGATTCTTGAAGAGTGATAAATATGACTCTCACTCCTTCTCTGCAGAAATGGGATCCCAGCCTGAAGGTGATCGCAGAAGGCTATGCTGCTAAATGTGTCTGGAACCACAACCCCGATCTGGAGGAGACCGGAGAGAACCTGTACGCTGGGAACAAACCTCTGGACCACAGAGAAGCTCTGGAGGAATGGTTTTTGGGTACGTGTGTTCATAAGAGTTCACTTTGTCTCCCTGTGGACAAAGTGGAACGTTTCATCCCATGCATACATACATAAGGAGCTTTAGTGACAAAAAGTCTTCTTCATTTTAAAAGTCTTCAGCAGAGAGATCATCAGGATGATTTCAGTCTGTTTCATCACCAAATAAAATCTCCTCCTGCATTTCACTTTGTTCAAGTTCTCCTCCTAAAGTCCCCGCCCTCATTATTAATCCTGGAAGGAGGAACATCATAAAAAGCTGGTGTCATGTAAGAGGTGTGTGTTTAAACTGTTCTGACTGCAAGGTGCCAAAAACAGTGAAATAATACAAATCCGATCAGATTCAGCCGCCTCGCGCCAAATCCATCCTTTACATGAGTCACCACATCATGTGGAGTAATAACCTGAGCTAACAGCATCCAGTTACATCCAGTTTAGTGATGTTTCTATGGTGACACCAGCTGACCAAAACAAACAAACATCAACAAACATCAAACTCAACAGAGACATGACGTCCTCTCTGAACACGACGTCACTCTGCAGGTTTTAGAGAGTGTTATGCTTTGTTTCATAAAGACAGTTATCTTTTTGTATTTGTCAGTATTGATAATTAACTCTTTACACTCTCTCATATCTGTGTGTAAGATAATTAACACTTTACTCTCTCATATCTGTGTGTATGATAATTAACTCTTTACACTCTCATATCTGTGTGTAAGATAATTAACTCTTTACTCTCTCATATCTGTGTGTATGATAATTAACACTTTACACTCTCATATCTGTGTGTAAGATAATTAACACTACACTCTCATATCTGTGTGTAAGATAATTAACACTTTACACTCTCATATCTGTGTGTAAGATAATTAACACTTTACTCTCTCATATCTGTGTGTAAGATAATTAACTCTTTACACTCTCTCATATCTGTGTGTAAGATAATTAACACTTTACACTCTCATATCTGTGTGTAAGATAATTAACACTTTACACTCTCTCATATCTGTGTGTATGATAATTAACACTTTACACTCTCTCATATCTGTGTGTAAGATAATTAACACTACACTCTCATATCTGTGTGTAAGATAATTAACACTTTACACTCTCATATCTGTGTGTAAGATAATTAACACTTTACTCTCTCATATCTGTGTGTAAGATAATTAACTCTTTACACTCTCTCATATCTGTGTGTAAGATAATTAACACTTTACACTCTCATATCTGTGTGTAAGATAATTAACACTTTACACTCTCTCATATCTGTGTGTAAGATAATTAACACTTTACACTCTCTCATATCTGTGTGTAAGATAATTAACACTTTACACTCTCATATCTGTGTGTAAGATAATTAACACTTTACACTCTCATATCTGTGTGTAAGATAATTAACACTTTACACACTCATATCTGTGTGTAAGATAATTAACTCTTTACTCTCTCATATCTGTGTGTAAGATAATTAACTCTTTACACTCTCTCATATCTGTGTGTAAGATAATTAACTCTTTACACTCTCATATCTGTGTGTAAGATAATTAACACTTTACACACTCATATCTGTGTGTAAGATAATTAACACTTTACACACTCATATCTGTGTGTAAGATAATTAACTCTTTACACTCTCATATCTGTGTGTAAGATAATTAACACTTTACACACTCATATCTGTGTGTAAGATAATTAACTCTTTACACTCTCATATCTGTGTGTAAGATAATTAACACTTTACACTCTCATATCTGTGTGTAAGATAATTAACACTTTACACACTCATATCTGTGTGTAAGATAATTAACTCTTTACTCTCTCATATCTGTGTGTAAGATAATTAACTCTTTACACTCTCTCATATCTGTGTGTAAGATAATTAACTCTTTACTCTCTCATATCTGTGTGTAAGATAATTAACACTTTACACTCTCATATCTGTGTGTAAGATAATTAACACTTTACACTCTCATATCTGTGTGTAAGATAATTAACACTTTACACTCTCATATCTGTGTGTAAGATAATTAACACTTTACACTCTCTCATATCTGTGTGTAAGATAATTAACACTTTACACTCTCATATCTGTGTGTAAGATAATTAACTCTTTACACTCTCATATCTGTGTGTAAGATAATTAACACTTTACACTCTCATATCTGTGTGTAAGATAATTAACACTTTACACTCTCATATCTGTGTGTAAGATAATTAACACTTTACACTCTCATATCTGTGTGTAAGATAATTAACACTTTACACTCTCTCATATCTGTGTGTAAGATAATTAACACTTTACACTCTCATATCTGTGTGTAAGATAATTAACACTTTACACTCTCATATCTGTGTGTATGATAATTAACACTTTACACTCTCTCATATCTGTGTGTAAGATAATTAACACTTTACACTCTCTCATATCTGTGTGTAAGATAATTAACACTTTACACTCTCTCATATCTGTGTGTAAGATGATTAACACTTTACACTCTCATATCTGTGTGTAAGATAATTAACACTTTACACTCTCTCATATCTGTGTGTAAGATAATTAACACTTTACACTCTCTCATATCTGTGTGTAAGATAATTAACTCTTTACACTCTCATATCTGTGTGTATGATAATTAACTCTTTACACTCTCATATCTGTGTGTAAGATAATTAACACTTTACTCTCTCATATCTGTGTGTAAGATAATTAACTCTTTACACTCTCTCATATCTGTGTGTAAGATAATTAACTCTTTACACTCTCATATCTGTGTGTAAGATAATTAACACTTCACACTCTCTCATATCTGTGTGTAAGATAACGAGCGGCCATGTTTCTGATTCCTGCAGAGCACCTGAACTACGACTTCAACAACAACAGCTGTGACGAAGACAAGATGTGTGGGCACTACACGCAGGTCAGATAATCACATGGACACACAAGTACTTACACACACACACACACGTGTATCTACACACTCTATCTAACCCTGTGTGTGTGTGTGTTTCAGATGGTGTGGGCGGACACACACAGAGTGGGATGTGCGATGCATGTCTGTAATGACATGGAGGGTCTGAACTGGGGGATGGCGTACTTCCTCGTCTGCAACTACTACCCGGCGTCAGTATGAGTACAGCTGCTGTGTTTCAGACACTGAGGCTTTAACATGTAGAGGAGCTGCAACCATCACTCTCCTCTCACTGTCACTTTATACTGTGCCTGCTGCAGACGTCTATGCAGCATGAATACTAGCAGGAGGATGTGCACATGACCATTACCTGTCTGATGATGATGATGCTCAAACGAGAGAGAAGTGATGCTGATATATTATAATAACTCCTCTACTGCTACTATGACTCCTGAACCTTCAATCAATCAAGCTTTATTTAAACACGCAGCACCTTTCATACAAATCACAAGCAGTTCAAAGGGATTCACAGAAAATGACAATAAAATATATAAATTCAAATAAAAAAAACTCAATTTATCCCCTAGGGGCAATTTAAATAAATACATAAATAAATAAATAAATAAATAAATAAATAAATAAATAAATAAATACATAAATAAATAAATACATAAATAAATAAATAAATAAATAAATAAATAAATAAATAAATAAATAAATAAATAAATAAATAAATAAGTAAATAAATAAATAAATAAATAAATAAATAAATAAGTAAAGACTAAACAGAAAAAAGAAAAGGATTAAAAAAATTCAAAAGACTAAATTTGTCCCCTGGGGGCAATTTAAAAAAATAATAAAAACATAAATAAATAAATAATGCTAATAAAAATAAAGACTAAACATAATACAGAAATGGATTTAACAGTACAGACCAATTGTAATAACATGTTTGTAATTAAACACCAAAGAAAAATAGTTTAAAAAATGTAAAATCAATATTTAATAAAGTATAAAAGTTCAAGCTTAAAGTTTAAAATAAATAAAAGTACTAAAAATAGCAATAATAGGATTAGTTAAATAATATATATATTTTTAAAATGCAAGCTTAAATTATATAAAAAATTGGAACTAATGAGGGGTCGGGAGATGTCTTCCAGAATGTTTTTTTTTAAGTTATCTAAAAATTGTGCATTTTACCATCATAGTAATAAATATCAACAAACATAGAAGCTAAATTAGAAATGAAACCTATAAAATATAAAGTGTAATGAGTTTTCTTGCTTTCTTTGTTTCCAGATGACTCCTGAGTTTAGAGTTAGTGAACAGTTAATGATCTAAAGCATCAGTAGCAGCAGGTTCATTCAGAACACACAGGAAACACAGACACATGCTCATATAGGGAGGGTCACTTTCTGCAGACCAGCTAAATGAAGACACATTAAATCACTCTGAGGGACAGGGGGGGGGTGTGAGTCTTTTGGAACCCCTGACTTATACCACAGACACGTATAGCATATATCATGTCTCCTCCTACTATTTCTACTACCAGTGTTTGTCAATCAATCAATCAATCTTTATTTGTATCGCGCCAAATCACAACAAACGTTATCTCAAGACGCTTTTACAAACATAGGAGGTCTAGACCACACTATGTCAAATTATGAACAGAGACCCAACACCAAGACAGGGTAAGACTCAGTCTGACCCCACCTTAATCCATCATGAGCATTACACCTCGCAGTATTTAGCAAGTTACAGTGGAGAGGACAATCTTCCTTTAACAGGCAGAAACCTCCAGCAGGACCAGACTCATGTTAGACAGCCATCATGCCTCGACTGAGTTGGGTCTGGAAAGACAGATAGAGGGGAGTAAGAGAGAGAGGTGATAGTGATTGTCTCTCTAACAGTGTTTCAACATGACTACCACTGACAGTATAATATAAACACCTGTTTAGTTTCACCTATTACTTATTTCCACGGCCATTAATTCCAGAGCTGAGAAGAGCAGTGTCAGGACTGCAGGACAACAGCTCCCCCTTGTGGACAGTTGTCATCATTTCACTCCTCATATATTAAAATCAGGGTCATGTTCAGTGTGAGCTGTTTTACTGCAAAAATAAGAGATTCAATGAAGTAAATATGAGAGTTTATGTGGTTTATATTCTGCACTAACTGTGTGTGTGTGTGTGTGTGTGTGTGTGTGTGTGTGTGTGTGTGTGTGTGTGTGTGTGTGTGTGTGTGTGTGTTTCCAGGGGGAACTATGAAGGCGAGAGGCCGTATGTGGAAGGTGACTGGTGCTCCAGGTGTCCTGAAAACCTCCAGAAGTGTGAAAACAACCTCTGTGGTGAGACTTCTTCTTTCACTCCTCCAATGACTGATTTTATTCTGACAATGAAAACATTCAGATTCAGACGTTCAGCTACGCCGCCATTCTTTTAAACTACACTCCCTCCATCATGCTGAAAATGGAGGTCTACAAATCCCTCCTAAAGTCACCTTCACTATCACGTCCTGTTGTTGTTTTAATGCAGCATGACTTCAGGTGAGGTGTTCTACACTAGCATGCACATGAGTTTGACGATGACTGATCCTGAATTCTGAATCAAGTGAAACACAGACTGTCTCTGGGTGAACTGAAACATCGTTTTCACTTCTCCTTTGTTTCATCAGAGAAACTGAATATCTTCAAACAGATGTTATCTGTATTTATCATGTCGTCGTGGGGTCATTTGAGGTCAGTAGTGAGAGTCTTACCCACAGCTTGGCCAGAGAAGCTCAGCTATGAACCGAGCAGCAGACAGCATCAACTCTACCACGTAGTTAAGCTTGATTTAAGGAGGTCTGACCCAAACACTGATGAAGGATGAATATTTGGACATTTGTTGGAGCTCTACTTTGCCGTCACAGAGCCTCTTTGTTTGGCTTTGCTTCACTGACCTCCATCATCGCACTGATCAGCTGTCACATGACGTACGAGTCAATTTCAAGTTTGAACAGTTCACTGATAGATAAAGTGTAAACTTGATGTTAGTCTGAGATGACTTCAAAGTGTGATCATGATGGAGCTGACTCAGTGATGTGTGAAGAGTTTGTTATCTCAGCTCTCTGATGTAACTTCTGAAAAGGGAAGAAAGCGGGCCAGACGGACGCTGCTATCGGTCCTGAAGTCTCTCTCCTATAGTTCCAGATTTTAGAGATGAAGTTTTAAAAGTTTGAGACGTTAATCAATGACTTGTTTTGATTTGTCTTCCAGTTGATGACACGGTGGAGGATATGGATGAAGACGTAGATGAGGAAGAAGAAGAAGAAGACGTGACAGATATTCCCATGACTACAGAGCCCTTCCTCCTGCCCGACCAGGAGCTGAAGGAAGAGGAGGCGGTCCTTCCTCCTCCTGCGACTACTGACGCTTACGTCCCGCCTCCGACCACGACTGCTCCGTCACCCGCAGCCACAACCACACCCGATCCCCCCCGCATGAACACCGACGCCGCAGACGACTCTGAAGAAGTCCAGGAAGAGATCGAGATCGAGATCACCCCCGCCCCGGGCACAGTGCCCCCGAGAACCCCCCCGACGACGCCGGGACCACATGAGGAGGTGGACATAAAGACGGAGGAGGAAGAGGAAGAGGAAGAGGAGGAAGAGGTGGTGGAGGAGGTGAAGGAGGAGGAGGAGAAGAGACAGCCTGCGAGAAAAGCAGAGATAGACGTGATTGGGAAAATATTCCAGAAGCAGGAAGTTACAAAAAGCTCTGGTTCAGTATGTTCGTCCTCGGTGCTGCTAGCCGGTCTGATGATGATCCTGAACCTGAGGCTGTGAGGAGGAGGAAGACGACGATGATGAAGAGGAGGAGACAATAAGATCACCTCACCTCGCCACTCTCGCATTGACTGCACACGACCTTGTTAATCCACCCTGAGGTAACAAACAGCTTCCAGTCGCTCAGCCCGTCCACTTAAACGGATCCATTAACCCTTCACAGTAATAATCAGGACTCAGCTGCAGCTCTCTGAACGCCCTCCTGTAGTCCGGGACGAGAAGTGGAGCAAACAACGTGTGCAAAAAACCCCTGCTACCAAAACACACGAATAACACCGCCTGATAGTCCACGAGCAATAAACGTTGTCTTTGTATAAAAAGAGACAAACTTACATCATCAGTCCAAACCAAGTCAGGAAAATACTGCAGAATAACAAACACTGATCAGTCTCATGGCAGGAGTCAGGAGGTTAGCCTAGCTTAGCATAAACACTGTAAGCAGAGGGAAACTACAAGCCTGGCTCTTTGATTCTACGAACACCTGAAACAATTTAAGATGTACTTACATTTAGAAAGTGTGGCGCCCCCTGCTGTCAGCTGAGAAATGAAGAGGAGTCATGTGGAGATTTGAACTCTAGGTTTAGTCGCACGGTCTCATCCGGCGTTGGCGTGGGTTTCTACTAGAGAAGGGAACCGAAAACCGGTTCCAAGTGATTCGATTCCTGGGAATCGTTTGTTTGCGTGCCTAACGATTCCACTTATTGGAAGTGTATTTTGGTTTAGAACTTTTCCAACATGGCGTCGAGGCAGAAGCACTCCAGAGTTCGGCTATACGTGAAAAGATGAGACCGGGGCGAGTTGCAACACTTGCAAAGCTTTCATTTCTTCAAAGGGGGGGATACTTCCAATATGCAGAAACATTTGTCCTCCCAGCATGCAATTCATCTGTGGAAATGTAACGTGTTTGATACGCTACTTAGCGAAGGTGAGTCTCATCCAGGTAAAAGAAGGGGCGGAGCTAACGTCACGGCGTCGCCTGCTCTTAATGTCCAAGGTAACGATAAACTCCTCCAGGTCCTCTGTTGTGTTTATGTTAGCTCCCTGTTCCCCTCCTTTCACCACATGAGTTCTCTCCAGCTCCTGAAATCCAACTTTAGATGACGATGACTGTCAGAGTCATGCTAGCTCAGAGGGTTGGCTCTCACACCGGCTCAGAGGCTGCAGCGGGTAGCTTTCACGCATCTCTATGAACCCCTTTCATCGAGGCAGGGAAGACTAGACTGACAGAGGCCAGGAGAAATGAGTTCATGGAGCAGTGACCAGGTCTGTGGTTCAGGGTTTACACCCTGTTGCCACTGTAGATGCCTCTGAGCTTTGGTAGGTTCATTTACTGCATAGTTATCTCCTCAGGTGAAATCTAGAGCGATCAGAGTTGCATGTTGTTTTAACCGGTGTAGTTATGGATCATTGTTCCCTTGTTTTCTGTAGGGAGATGATAAAGACTCTCAACTCTAAACACCAAAACACTCCAAACAAACAAACAAACACAAACAAACAAACCCATTTGTATTATTTCATTCCCTCATCCAATGAGAATCTAAATTCTTATCAGTTCCCATCCCTACTTTCTACATCGGCCGCATCCACCAAGTGACGTCCAAGTTATCTGGACTTAAAGGCAGATGTGATGCGTTAGTGTGTTTCACAGCTCTCTCTGCAGGAGCTGCGCTTCAATCCAGATGAACTGAGCTACGTCTGTCGATGCCGTCGCCTTCATGACGCTCCTTTCCTCGTTTCCTGAAGACAGAAATCGTGTCGATGAACGAAGAGTTAGGATTTGCTCATGCCTCTTTTTTCTCAGCTGAGAGCTTCGTAACAAAAATCCTGCAAAAACACCGTCAGAAAGTTAGCAGTCAGTGTCGAGGAATTCATGCATTAACTTCCTATAAATCTCAAAAATGACGACACCTATTTACCTTGTTCTGTGTCGGCAACATCAATTCAAAATGTAAGATGTCCTTAATCTGTAGCTTCAGTTTCCACAAGCAGAGATAACTTTATCTGCAAGACACCAGAGCCCAGCTATATCATATGTTGTAGTTCACAATTCCACCACTAGATGTCACTGTTGTTACTTTACACTCGCTTTAGACATCTTACCGTAATACTTGTGTCATGTTTTACGTATGTTTACGTTGCTGAAACAAACGTCACATTAAAAACAAAGCTTTTCACTGATTGGACGAGTGAAAACGTCATTTCCAAGACGTATTTTTTGGTTAGCTTGGGCGTTAGCATGAGGCTGATATCTGCACGGTGCAGCTAAACAATGATACAACTTAGGTTAGGTCAGCTTATGTCTTATAATCACAAACAAGCCAACAAGGCTCTGATTGGTCGGTTGAAAAGGCGGGAAAAGAAATGATGCCAAAATAAATAAGTAAATAAACCAGGCTAGCTCTTTCCCTTTGCGTCCATACTTTGTGCTAAGCTAGGCTAACTGTATTCGATGTCTGACTTTGGACTGTAAGCACACTTTCACCCTCCTGCCCAACCTGAGGTTCACCGCTAAGTATTCCTTTAACGTGAGAGCAGACTGAGGTGAACAAGCAGCATTAAGCTCCTCCCTCTCAGTGAGGTGTCCTTATTTAACGCACCTTCACCTGAGAGGGTTCTTCAGTTCATCATGAAGTCGTGCTGATGAATAAAACCAGAACCACGAGGCTTCACAGCGTGAGATGTTCGGCCCCGGACGGTGCGGCGTCCTCTCCTTGAAGTCTCTTTTTATTTAGTGATGTCAGAGAAACCGAGCTGCACGCCGCGCTGAATCCAAGCAGGGCGTGTCGTGAAGAGAGGCGGGGCTCTCTGTGTCCGCAGGGTGGGGGTGGAGTCAGTGAAATATTTACAGGATCATCTCATGTGGAAACAAAGCTCTGTGAAGACAAAGGAAAGAAGTGGGAGACATGTTTATTGTGTTTGTAGTGTTTGTAGTAAACGCAGGAGGACTGACGCTGAGTGTTTGTGTGTCAAACTGACGACCCTGCTTCTTCTTTCTCTTTAATATATATATATATCTACTGTTCTTCATTTACTCTCAGACTGGAGCTTCAACTGGACAGAGTCTTAATAATTTACAGTATCTGTGTTACACTGTCGTAGATATCAGGAATCACCGTAACTATCTTCAATAACTTTAGCAATGATTGATGTAAATGTCTGTATATAAGATTAATAAAGAAATAAACTGAGCTTCTCCTTCTTTTTGATGCTGCACATGTTTTTAAAGGTTTAATCAGAGGACTTTATCTCTGACTGAAGAGGCTGCAGCAGAATCAATCACACCGTAGATTTATCAAGTGATGACCAGGACGAAGAAACTACTCCAAAACATGCAATCGCTTCATTTTCATTTTTTCAGATAAGTAGGACTTTTTAAAGGGACAGTTCGTGTTCCTAAGAGTTGTTTTTTTTAGTACCAAACACACAGAGTAACTATCAGTTCACTCAGCAAAACTTAAGTTGACTCAGAGATCATGGACCATGCTGCAGGAGGAGGAACTTCTAAGTGCTAAAACCGTCTGATACAACGGCTTTCTCACGGCAAGGAGAAGCACAGACAGGTTTCTCTATGTAGTTTATAGTTTTATTCTGTTACAATATTCAAATAGTAACACTGCAAGGTGCAAAGTCTGCGAGCTAGTTTAACTTCAGGTGGCGGTTATATGTGTCTTTATGTCCTCAAAGGTGAATAGTTGAGCTTCTGTGCTTCTCCCACCAGCTTCTCCTGTCAGGAGCTGTGCTGAACGTTACTGTATGATAAACAACATTTAAGAAAAACAAAGTTTC
Source organism: Notolabrus celidotus (assembly GCF_009762535.1). Classification (NCBI taxonomy): domain Eukaryota; kingdom Metazoa; phylum Chordata; class Actinopteri; order Labriformes; family Labridae; genus Notolabrus; species Notolabrus celidotus. The sequence goes on along the minus strand of NW_023260200.1, from coordinate 19,021 downwards.
CCTTTGAAGAGAGGAGGACATTAAACAAAGAGTATGGGTGTTGAACAAATAATCTGAAGGACCAGAGGAGAGTCAAAGGCAGCATTTCATGTCAAGCGATGCCCAATACAACAGCTTTCTCACGGCAAGGAGAAGCACAGACAAGTTCCTCTATATAGTTTATAGTTTTATTCTGTTACAATATTCAAATGCTGACACTTTGGTGGAAAGTCTGCGAGCTAGTTTAACTTCAGGTGGCGGTTATATGTGTCTCTTTGTCCTTAAAGGTGAATAGTTGAGCTTCTGTGCTTCTCCTGCCAGCATCTCCAAACAGGAGCTGTGCTGACTGTTACTGCATGAAGTGAGCTTACTCATGAATATAATATTGTACAACCCCACTTATAAAACCCAAAGTTTCCCTTTAAAGAGAGGAAGAAGTGAAACAAAGAGTCTGGGTGTTGAATAAACAATCTGAAGGACAGGAGGAGAGTCGCAGGCCTGATACAGCAGCTTTTTCACAGAAAGGAGAAGCACAGACAAGTTCCTCTATGTATTCTTTATCACTTATTATTTCACAATATTAAAATACAAACACTTTTTCAACAAATAGAGCAAAGTCTGTGAGATAGTTCAACTTTAGATGGCGGTTATTCTTTGTGCTTTATGTCCAAAGTGGTAAACAGCTGTGCTTCTGTGCTTCCCCCGCCAGCTTCTCCTGCCAGGAGCCGGGCTGACTGTTACTGTATGATGAACCCCATTTAAAAAACCCAAAGGTTCCCGTTAAAGAGAGGAGGACATTAAACAAAGAGTCTGGGTGTTGAAAGGAGAAGAGCACAAAGACTGAAGTTATTAAAAGAAGTGAGAGCGATGTGGAGGAGATAAAGTAAAGTCATCAAAGAGAAGTGGTTTTGGGCGAATACGTTGATGAATTAAATGAGCTTCTATTGAATACTTCACTGGTATATAAGAGAAGAGGACAGAGGGAGCATGAAGATCATTAAGCTCTCTGTCAGTGAGTCTTCAGGGTGTAAAGAAACATTTCAGCGTCCTGCAGAGAGCGAGGCTTTGGCTGCATCGCTGCACCAGAACACGGTCCTCTGGTGACCACAGCACCAACAACCTCCCCCCGAGCAGACTGTGTGAGTGTGTGAGTGTGTGAGTGTGTGAATGTGTGTGTGAGTGTGTGAGTGTGTGAGTGTGTGAGTGTGTGTGTGTGAGTGTGTGAGTGTGTGTGTGCACTGAAAGACAGAATACGAGAGGATGGAGAGATCAGAGAATGAGTGATAAGAGGTTGACCTGCAGAAAGAGTCAGAATGTGCAAAAGGAAGACAAAAAGAAGAGGAGATAGTGTGAGAGAAAGGAGGGATGAAGCAGAGGAAGAGAGGAGGGGACGCAGGAAGTTTGAGGACAGTAGTAAAGCGAGTGAAAGAGAAACAGTCATTGAAGCAGGAGACATTAACAGTGACGTGGCCTCTGGCTGCCCTCCGCTCACTTCCTCCTCTCTCTCTCTCTTTTTACTCCACGGACTGTTTGAATGAACTCTCCGTCTCCTCTCATTGGTCAACACTGAACCCATCCTGAACCCATCCTGAAGGAAGGTTTCACTTCATGTGGTTTAATCAGGTCTGATGAGTACTTCACTAAAAATCAACTCTCTGCCGTCGTCTGGTTTGATTCTGAAGCTGCCAAATTCAACCAGATCTCTGATCCGTCTCAGCTCCGGATCTGATCGGTTTCTATTCTAGTCAATGTGTTAACTTCCACTGGATCCGCGCCGTTGTGTTCCGGCGCTCATTTCCTTTCCTCAGCTTTCTTTTCCTTGGCTTTCCTTTCCTTAGCACTCATTTCCTTCCCTTAGTGCTCATTGTCTCTCTTTTCCTTCCCTTAGCGCTCATTTCCTCTCCTCTCCTTTCCTTCCCTTAGCACCCATTTCCTCTCCTTTCCTTCCCTTAGCGCTCATTTCCTCTCCTTTCCTTCCCTTAGCGCTCATTTCCTCTCCTCTCCTTTCCTTCCCTTAGCACCCATTTCCTCTCCTTTCCTTCCCTTAGCGCTCATTTCCTCTCCTTTCCTTCCCTTAGCGCTCATTTCCTTTCCTCAGCTTTCTTTTCCTTGGCTTTCCTTTCCTTAGCACTCATTTCCTTCCCTTAGTGCTCATTGTCTCTCTTTTCCTTCCCTTAGCGCTCATTTCCTCTCCTTTCCTTCCCTTAGCAATCATTTCCTTCCCTTTCCTTAGCGCTCATTTCCTCTCCTTTCCTTTCCTTAGCGATCATTTCCTCTCCTTTTCTTCCCTTAGCGCTCATTTCCTCTCCTTTCCTTCCCTTAGCGCTCATTTTCTCTCCTTTCCTTCCCTTAGCGCTCATTTTCTCTCCTTTCCTTCCCTTAGTGCTCATTTTCTCTCCTTTCCTTCCCTTAGCGCTCATTTTCTCTCCTTTCCTTCCCTTAGCGCTCATTTCCTCTCCTTTCCTTCCCTTAGCGCTCATTTCCTCTCCTCTCCTTTCCTTCCCTTAGCACCCATTTCCTCTCCTTTCCTTCCCTTAGCGCTCATTTCCTCTCCTTTCCTTCCCTTAGCGCTCATTTCCTTTCCTCAGCTTTCTTTTCCTTGGCTTTCCTTTCCTTAGCACTCATTTCCTTCCCTTAGTGCTCATTGTCTCTCTTTTCCTTCCCTTAGCGCTCATTTCCTCTCCTTTCCTTCCCTTAGCAATCATTTCCTTCCCTTTCCTTAGCGCTCATTTCCTCTCCTTTCCTTTCCTTAGCGATCATTTCCTCTCCTTTTCTTCCCTTAGCGCTCATTTCCTCTCCTTTCCTTCCCTTAGCGCTCATTTTCTCTCCTTTCCTTCCCTTAGCGCTCATTTTCTCTCCTTTCCTTACCTTAGTGCTCATTTTCTCTCCTTTCCTTCCCTTAGCGCTCATTTTCTCTCCTTTCCTTCCCTTAGCGCTCATTTCCTCTCCTTTCCTTCCCTTAGCAATCATTTCCTTCCCTTTCCTTAGCGCTCATTTCCTCTCCTTTCCTTTCCTTAGCGATCATTTCCTCTCCTTTTCTTCCCTTAGCGCTCATTTCCTCTCCTTTCCTTCCCTTAGCGCTCATTTTCTCTCCTTTCCTTCCCTTAGCGCTCATTTTCTCTCCTTTCCTTCCCTTAGTGCTCATTTTCTCTCCTTTCCTTCCCTTAGCGCTCATTTTCTCTCCTTTCCTTCCCTTAGCGCTCATTTTCTCTCCTTTCCTTCCCTTAGCGCTCATTTCCTCTCCTTTCCTTAGCGATCATTTCCTTTCCTTCCCTTAGTGATCATTTCCTTTCCTCAGCTTTCCATTTCCTTGGCATCTCTTTCCTCTCCTTTCCTTGGCGTTCCTTTTCTTTTCCTACACGGTGATTTCCTTCGCTCCTCTTTCCTTCCCTTACGGCCAAATTCCACCAGATCCCTCTCTGATCCGTCTCAGCTCTGGATCTGATCGGTTTCTATTCTGGTCAATGTGTTAACTTCCACTGGATCTGCTCCGTTGCGTTCCGTCTGCGTCTCTGAAAGTTGAAATATCAGGGGTATAAAAATGGAGTCAGCCCAAAAACTGCAGTTCCACCTGTGTCCACTTGAGGCTGGCTCCCAAAGTGAGTCAATTCCCATAGGGCTCTATGTAAATAAGGTTCTTCGAATTCTGAAACTACCACACTGATCTAAATAAGTTCCCACCCTAACCACCATGATTAAAAGTCTGACCCTGAACCAGAGACCTGAATGATGTGGAACATTTAACACCTGAAAAAGATGGAACTGCTCCTTTAACGGGGAAAAGAGAAGAAGAGGTCGATTACAGACGAGAGAGAGGAAGAGAGAGAGAGTTATATAAGACGAATTAATGCGGCTTAATGAACCTCCTCTGACTCCAGGGAGACCTGAATACATACACACACACACACACACACACACACACACTCACACACAGTAACATATGGCACACACACTTGTTGACATGCAGACACACATAGTCGTAAATATAAACAGAAACTGGGTCAAAGAGCTCTCTGAATATAGTGTTTACATCCCAAACTTAACTTCCCTTTACACTCTGTTTGGGTCTCCTCCTGTTACTCAGCAAGAAAAAACTAAATAAGGACTAAAACAGGCTCAAAGTCCACATGGGGCTGCACATCTTGTGAAAATTTAAAGGTACAGTGTGTATTTAAAGGTACAGTGTGTATTTGAAGGTACAGTGTGTATTTAAAGGTACAGTGTGTATTTAAAGGTACAGTAAATTGCAGTGTGTATTTAAAGGTACAGTGTGTATTTAAAGGTACAGTTTGTAGTATTTAAAGGTACAGTGTGTATTTGAAGGTACAGTGTGTAGTATTTAAAGGTACAGTGTGTAGTATTTGAAGGTACAGTGTGTATTTAAAGGTACAGTGTGTATTTAAAGGTACAGTGTGTATTTAAAGGTACAGTGTGTATTTAAAGGCACAGTTAATTGCAGTGTGTATTTAAAGGTACAGTGTGTATTTAAAGGTACAGTGTGTATTTAAAGGCACAGTTAATTCCAGTGTGTATTTAAAGGTACAGTAAATTGCAGTGTGTATTTAAAGGGAGCATTTCAGTCTAAAATCTGATTGCTAGATATTTATATTTATATATTTATGTTTTTCATGAACGTGTTTTTCATTCATGTGGGTTCTTCATACATAAATAAGACTTATCAGATTTGAACTATAACTCTTAGTGAGGTTACTCAGCCGTATTAAATGAACTGATTAGTTTAGTGTTGGTATTTTGAACTAGAGGAGCTGAAGTCCTCCAGCAGCCTGACGGCAGCTCCTCTGTGAACACACATTCACAGCACACGTTGTTTCTGAGAAGAACAGGCTTATTAAGAGGAAAATTATGAATCACATGATTAACATAAAGAGATAATTGGCACAGTAAGATTCACACACACACACACACACACACACACACACACACACACACACACAGCATCAGTGGAGGTTGGAGGCACATCAGAGAACAACATAAAGGCAGGAAGGTATCTGACGACAGATGGTGACAAAAGAAAAGCAGCAGAGAGAGAGAGAGAACGATTGACTAAAAACACAGAGAGGGAGGTGAAGGAGAGAAAAATGAATGGATGCTCAGACCGACTCTGCCCTCAGCCAATCACAGCCTCCCTCTCCCCTCCTCCTTGCATCCTCGCTGTGTGATTCGCCGACGAGAGCCCAGCTACAGAGGAGGAGGAGAGAGAGTGACAGGAGAGCAAGAAAGACGAAGAAGAAGAAGAAACTGTGAGGAGGACAGCTCTGTTATTCACACCTGCACCCCTCTCCCTCTCTCTCTCTCTCCCTCTCTCTCTCTGTCAGTCATCAGCAGCCTCTCTGCCTCGCTCGCCCGTCTCTCTGCTCCTGCGTTTCGCTCGCCCCTGCTGCTTTCTGATTCCTAAGGAGAGAGAGAGGTTTAATGCGATGGACCTGCTGCCCACCGACTGCTGCTTTCACTGCTGCTGTTTACACCGCGGCATCATGGGAGCTGTAGTTTCCTGTGCGGTGCAGGAGGACAGCTGATGAGTGAAGGATTGTGGGGGATCAGAGTTTTGGAGATGTGAGCTGGTGGGCGGACGAGGTTCAACAAACTCTCTCTCTCTCTGTTCTTTTTCTGCACCTTTCCACTCTCTCTCTCTCTCTCTCCTCTGTCCTTTCAACCCTCACTCATCCTTTTCCTAACAACCTCGTCATCTCTCTCTCTCCTCCAGTTCTTCACACCTTTATTCTCCTGCTTTTCCATCAATTCTTCTCTCCCTCCTCCTCCTCCTCCTCCTCCTCCTCCTCCTCCTCCTCCTCTCTTTCTAACTTGTTCCTGTCCCGGGAAATATCAGCATGGGTTGTCGTCTCACTCGGACAAAGGTGAGTGACCTCCTGCAGGTGTGTTTGGGGTGAGAGAGAGAGAGAGAGAGAGAGAGAGAGAGAGAGAGAGAGAGAGAGAGAGAGAGAGGGCTGTTGTAGAGACGACCTGCTCATTTAGACACACACACACACACACACACACACACACACACACAAAGCCAGATCATACCGGCGAACCCAGACAATCGCTGAAGAGGCTCTAATGACTGAAGGCTGGAGGCTATTATCTGTGTGTGTGTGTGTGTGTGTGTGTGTGTGTGTGTGTGTGTGTGTGTGAGAGAGAGAGAGCTGAGCAAAGATGCAAAAGACTCTGACAGAAAGTGATGTCAAGTTCTCGGCATCAAACTAATCTAATGCACTGAAGCTGAGTTTCCACTGCAAGGAACTTTCCACAGGAACCAGGAACCTCTTCAGGTAGCAGGTCTGGGGTTCAGATTGAGTTCATGGAACATTATTTAACCCTTTCACCCCCAGAAAAAGGCTCCTAAACTAGGACTAGGTGTGTAAACATGGAGTGTACGCTGCAGCACGTATTTATTTCTCCTTGTCTTATTTTCACCCGGACGTCCGTCTCGTGTTTGGGTGCCGGTCAAACGATAAACCTGAATCACGTCGGAGTGTTTCAGCGGCGGTCTGTCAGTAAACAGAGTTAAGGTGGTTGAAGAG
>NW_023260200.1:0-7500 GCF_009762535.1 Notolabrus celidotus | reverse complement strand
ACAAACATTAAGAACGGCATCAGGAATCTTCAGTGTGATGTTTTAACCAGGGAACTGAGTTTGTTCTTCTTAAAGTGGAAGAACACAGATCTGGTACACTCCTTCAAGCCATGCTGACTATCAACAGATGAATGACCGGGTCTACGCCTATCTAGTCACAAGGTTGACAGATCTAGGTGACAAAGCCAGTCCAGCATCTCTTCAGACCGGCCCAGTGCCATAATAATGAGTAAAAGTAAAAAGATAAGCGTGTAAAACAGCAGACACACATCATATACTTTTATTTCTCTCATCGTCCCAAACCCACAGCAGGAACTAAAAGCTAGCCAAGTTCCATGGTAAACTGGAGACCTGGGAACTTTGTCTGTGTTTTCAGGACCGCCGATCAGCTGGAGTCATGTGACCGAGGTTTTCCCACACCTGTCTATTTAAATCGAACTAAAGGTGCATTTGGACCAAGAGTCCCGGGGTCTTTGAGACCCCAGAAGTACTTTCCCCTGAACTAAAAGGTACCTTGTCCCCCATTGTTGTCTGCGTTTTGACCCCGGGTAGATTGTGTAAATCAGGAGGGAAAAAAGTAAATGCACTACACCACCAGACCAGTAGAGGGCAGTAAAACAAAGAGGAATGCCATTCATCACAGATGGAAAAAACAATGACTGTGAAAAAATTTGAAAAAAAAAAAATTTGAAAAAAAAAATTTGGGAAAAAAAAAAATTTGAAAAAAAAATAAAATGAAAAAAAAAATTTGAATTTTTTTTTTTTTTTAAATAATTGAAAAAAAAATTGACAAATAAAATTTGGGAAAAAAAAAATGAAAAAAAAGTTGACCCGGAGCCTGTGGAAAAAAATGATTTTCCTCAAATTTGAAATAGTGCTCCAAAAGCAGAAAAACATGAAAAATAGTGAATATTTTGCGCCTGCGGTTAAAAACATGAAAAGCAACGAATGAATCAACACAACAGTTAGCCTGTTAGCATGAAGAGACTCAGCTGGTCTGTTTTAGATGGTGCTATATTTCATCACAGATGGATTCACTGAATCAACACGTGAGAGGAGATAAGCGTGAGTAGCAAAGACGTTTCAACACGCCTTTAAAATCCTTTTGAACTCAAAAAGCCGTGATCGCAGAGATCGCCCGGTGTTTTGGTTTAAACGGCGACCCTGTTAACTGGAGACTCTCAGCCGGATGCATCCCTCATAAACGTCTTTAGACCATCATTAAATATCTGATGAGGATATTTGAAATCTTAATAAAAACTAAACTAGTTTGCATTCCCAGGAACTCCCTCTGTGTTTCAACAGCTGTGTAAACTCCACAAACACTGACACGTTCAGCTGAAGGTCTCCAGTTTACAGGGTCACTTTTAAAACCGGAACACCGGGAGGAGAGACGCATTCACGGTGGGCTGAGAGAAGACTACTGTTACAAGCTGCTAAATCAAGAGAATCACAGCTTCTTCTTTTGAAAAGTACACACACATACAAAAAAGATAGAACAAATAAAAACTAATGAAAGAAAGAGAAATCAAGAGAATCACAGATGTTTGGACCTTTGAAAAGTACTACCCCCCTAGCAGGGGCTTTTTAGGGGGGAGATTATCTACCCCTGGACTAAATCTAGACCCTGGGTCCACCGGTCCAAACGTACGTAGTTCAGGGGGAAAGTTCCTCTGGTGTAAAAACGCCTCAACATGAACTCACGAGGATGTCTCGGTGTTTCCTCAGAATTAAAGTAAAGACATTCTTCTCCTTCCTTCACATTCAGAGACTTCACCCAGCTCTCTGCCACTTAAACACTTCTGGCTCATTTCACTCAGACAGGAACTAATACTCCTGTCTCCTCGTCTGTAGCCCTCGGCTCCGAATCAATCCGTCCTCCAAAACAAAGAAGAAGAAACCTAAATGACGTGGTTTCATGTGTGAAGAGCCGACGTCTCCCGCTGAGGTGACAGCTGAGGTTTTGTCTCAGGGAGGATCAGCGGGGATCTTCTGTCACGGCTGCTGCAGCTGAATGTAAATGTTTGAGCGGTCTGTTGTGACACCGTCGTGAGTGAAAGATAATTGAGGATCACAGTCGGTTTGTTTGACTCTGATGAGGTGCTGGCTGCAGGATGTGGTTTGATTGTGAAGAGATTGACAGTTTGATGTGAGTGTTCAGGACTGACAGTTTACTTAATATTGTTCCTGGGGCAGAAAATAAACTTTATTCACACAAATATCTGCAAAAAGAACTGAATTAGATTCAGAGTTTGTTCAGCATCCAGTCATCAACTAATCTTACAAACCAGAGCGACATGCACACAACTCCTCTCTCCTGTTATTTCCAGCCGCCATGCTAAATTCAGCTCATCTCAAACAAACAGACGTCAGTGATTAAAACCTGCAGAAACCTCACACCAATCAAACCGTCACTTTGTCCTCTGAGATTTTATAACAATGATCATAAAAAAAGAGCAACTCTGCCAGCATTCAATCATCTGAGCTCCAGAGTATTTATGTGTGTCATTATTTGAACTGCTGAATAAAAGACTGACACTCTAAATATGTACAAAAGGAAACCGTGACTCAGATTCACATCACATAAATCACCGGCTCACACGTTCTATTCTCCTCTCTCTGAAAACACAGCTTCAATATTCAACTAACCATCATTGGCTGCTGGATTCATGTAATGCAGTGACTTCCACTGCAGAGTCATGTCTGTGTTTAATGCAGTGACTTCCACTGCAGAGTCATGTCTGTGTTTAATGCAGTGACTTCCACTACAGAGTCATGTCTTTATTATGCAGTGACTTCCACTACAGAGTCATGCCTGTGTTTAATGCAGTGACTTCCACTGCAGAGTCATGTCTGTGTTTAATGCAGTGACTTCCACTACAGAGTCATGTCTGTGTTTAATGCAGTGACTTCCACTACAGAGTCATGTCTGTGTTTAATGCAGTGACTTCCACTACAGAGTCATGTCTGTTTTTAATGCAGTGACTTCCACTACAGAGTCATGTCTGTGTTTAATGCAGTGACTTCCACTATAGAGTCATGTATGTGTTTAATGCAGTGACTTCCACTACAGAGTCATGTCTGTTTATAATACAGTGACTTCCACTACAGAGTCATGTCTGTGTTTAATGCAGTGACTTCCACTGCAGAGTCATGTCTGTGTTTAATGCAGTGACTTCCACTACAGAGTCATGTCTGTGTTTAATGCAGTGACTTCCACTACAGAGTCATGTCTGTTTATAATACAGTGACTTCCACTACAGAGTCATGTCTGTGTTTAATGCAGTGACTTCCACTACAGAGTCATGTCTGTGTTTAATGCAGTGACTTCCACTACAGAGTCATGTCTGTGTTTAATGCAGTGACTTCCACTACAGAGTCATGTCTGTTTTTAATGCAGTGACTTCCACTACAGAGTCATGTCTGTGTTTAATGCAGTGACTTCCACTACAGAGTCATGTCTGTTTTTAATGCAGTGACTTCCACTACAGAGCCATGTCTGTGTTTAATGCAGTGACTTCCACTACAGAGTCATGTCTGTTTATAATGCAGTGACTTCCACTACAGAGTCATGTCTGTGTTTAATGCAGTGACTTCCACTACAGAGTCATGTCTGTGTTTAATGCAGTGACTTCCACTACAGAGTCATGTCTGTTTATAATGCAGTGACTTCCACTACAGAGTCATGTCTGTGTTTAATGCAGTGACTTCCACTACAGAGTCATGTCTGTGTTTAATGCAGTGACTTCCACTACAGAGTCATGTCTGTGTTTAATGCAGTGACTTCCACTACAGAGTCATGTCTGTTTTTAATGCAGTGACTTCCACTTCAGAGTCATGTCTGTGTTTAATGCAGTGACTTCGACTACAGAGTCATGTCTGTTTATAATGCAGTGACTTCCACTACAGAGTCATGTCTGTTTATAATGCAGTGACTTCCACTACAGAGTCATGTCTGTTTAGTATGCAGTGACTTCCACTACAGAGTCATGTCTGTTTTTAATGCAGTGACTTCCACTACAGAGTCATGTCTGTGTTTAATGCAGTGACTTCCACTACAGAGTCATGTCTGTTTTTAATGCAGTGACTTCCACTACAGAGTCATGTCTGTGTTTAATGACACCTGTGGTGTCGTCCCTGATTCGTCTGTTTGAGGGTCTTTAACTTGCGTCACTTTAAAATGGTAACCGAGCTTCAGACTGAATCTTTGTATTGGTGTTGAGTTATTTTCATTCAGTGGGATCAGTGTGGAGACATTTTTTTTAGCTCTGAATTCAAGTGAGTGACTTTTCCAGGATCAGATCTAACGCTCTGATTCAGTCCTGCACAGCCTGCTGCAGCTGACACTTTCACTCAGTTTTGCATGCTTTCTGTGATTTTGTGCTGAGAACGAGGAGTGTCACATTTTGCAGAGTTTTGCACTTCGCTGAAAACTGAGTCAAAGCTTCATGAAAAAAACAGTGAGAAGAATGAGAGAGACGGATAGATGAAGAGAGAGAGAGAGAGAGAGAGAGAGAGAGAGAGAGAGAGAGAGATCAGTCTGCGTTACTGTCAAAGTGCAGCAGAGCGCAACACACTTCTCCAGGGTACATCACTCTCACTCTCTGATTTCAGTGTGTGTGTGTGTGTGTGTGTGTGTGCATGTGTCTGTGTGTGACCTTGTGTGAAGCAGGTTTCCACATGTATGATCTATAAACTGGTTATTTATGTATGCACTCATCTCTCTGCATCTCTGTGTGCTGCTATTTCTGCATTTTTCTTTCTTCCTGGTTGTGTATTTGTGAGTGTGTGTGTGTGTGTGTGTGTGTGTGTGTGTGTGTGTGTGTGTGTGTGTGTGTGTGTGTGTGTGTGTGTACAGCCCCGGGCCTTGCACTGAGAGTGTAAAGACTCTAGTACTGGTCCAGGGGTTACAGAGGGCTGCTACTGAATCCTGACCTACATCATGTGGCTGTGAAGTCTCTGTAACTTCCCTGCGTCTTTACTCTCACACGTGATGTTACAGCACAAACCACCTCTCCCATGGTTCTGTGGCGGTGTAGACTCAGCGGACATAATGACAGGACATCCTTCGGGGCACGAGCTGTCCTTTTTCTGTACCCAGCTGACTGAATAGTGACACACTTACATTTTACATCATCTGTGTTTATTTCCCTGAGCTGTGTACTGGTGGCGTGCAGATAATCAGCAAAGAGCAGAGCATCAATGAAAATGTGATTATGATTATATAACAGGAGTTTAAATAATGCTGTAAAAGTGGATCTATAGTGTGCATACAGTAAATACAAGTGGTAAAATAAAGCTGATGCAGAGGTGGAAAAACAGATGTAGTTCTTCAGATGTCCACTAGAGGCCGTCTGCAAGGCGGCCGGTTCGGAGCCGGCTCTCAATTGAGAACCGGTTTCTCATGTTTCGACTGCGAGTGAGCCGGCTCCGAACCAGCGCGAGCACCAGCCCGGTTCACGTTGGTTCAAAAGAGGTATCAGAGAGTCTCCAGTTAACAGGGTCGCTCTTTAAACTGAAACACCGGTCCATCTCTGACATGGCTTTTAGCATTGTTTTTTTCAACGGCTTTGCTACTCGCGCTCAACTCCTTCCAAGTATTGATTCAATGAATCCATTTGCAATTGGATTTTTTGGGATTGGAAGTGATTTTGGCGGTATGGCTCTGTTCTGGGAGCTCCCTGCCCTTCCACCTGCCTACGTGGAATAGCCTGAGGCGGGGAGAGCACACCTCGCCTCTCTTGCATGTGCACACATGCAACTTTTATTGGACCAACTTTCACATCATTCATCCCCCCCAACAACTATTGGAGCTATGGTATGGCTCTGTTCTTGTAGATCCCTGCCCTTCCACCTGCCTACATGGAATGCCAAAGCCTGAGGCGGGGAGAGCACACTTCCCTTCTCTTTCAAGTGCATACATGAACCTTTTACAGAGCCATTCATCCCCTCACTAGAGCTGGAGCTATGGCATGGCTCTATTATGGTAGCTCCCTGCCCTTCCAGGTGTGTATGTGGAATGCCAAATCCTGAAACAGGGAGAGCACACCTCGCCTCTCTTTCATGTGCGTACATTAAACTTTTAGTGGTCGTACTTTGACATCATTCATCCCTCAAACAACTGTTGGAGCTATGGTATGGCTCTGTTCTTGGAGCTCCCTGCCCTTTTACGTGCCTACAGGGAATACTAAAGCCTGAGGCTGGGAGAGCACACCTCCCCTCTCTTTCATGTGCAAGCATGCAACTTTTAGCCAACATACTTTCATCCTCCAAACAACTACTGGAGCTATGGTATGGCTCTGTTATTGGAGCTCCCTGCCTTTTTACGTGCATACGTGGAATGCCAAAGCCTGAGGCGGGGAGAGCACACCTCCCCTCACTTTAATAGACATTATTTAACATCATTCATCCCCTCAACAACTATTGGAGCTATGGCATGGCTCTATTATGGTAGCTCCCTGCCCTTCCAGGTGTGTATGTGGAATGCCAAATCCTGAAACAGTGAGAGCACACCTCGCCTCTCTTTCATGTGCGTACATTAAACTTTTAGTGGTCGTACTTTTAGCCAACATACTTTCATCCTCCCAACAACTACTGGAGCTATGGTATGGCTCTGTTCTTGGAGCTCCCTGCCTTTTTACGTGTGTACGTGGAATGCCAAAGCCTGAGGCGGGGAGAGCACACCTCCCCTCACTTTAATAGACATTATTTAACATCATTCATCCCCTCAACAACTATTGAAGCTATGACAACCCATCTCAGAACTGCTGCTCCTCCTAACCCCTACATGTTTATTCCTTTGATTCTTTAGATCCCCGTTATAAAAACTAAAGCTCTGATCGATGTCGATGACGTCATCTTCACAGTTTCCCATCGATCAGAAGGTTTCACATTTTGAAACTCTCATTCAGTCAGACTTTTATGAGCATCACTGAGTAAAGAAATAAACACATGTAGTGCTTTTTCCTAAAAGCTGCACATTAGCTATCTCACTCTGTGTCATGGAGGGTCGGGGGCCAGCTGCTGTGTCCATTAATTGAATCACCTTCATCCTCATGAGAGGAAATAATCAGTGAGAGGAGCCGCTGCAGAGCTGAAACAGAGACCTGCAGAGTTCCTCTCTCCTGCTCTCCAACCAAACATAATGGCTCAATCCTTTATCTTTTTATATAAAGAGAGTATGAATCATATGCCACGTTATGTAACACAATTGTAGTCATGCAAGCCAAAAAGTTAGAAACAAAAGAAGTGACTGACCTTGTATTGGAGGCTAAACTCCCACTTTGCCACAGTGCAGTGTTTCTGCCTCTGTCCTTTATCAACACTGCAGAAAACCCTTCAACAGAATCCACAGAGCCTGATGATGGAGAGGGTCAAGCTGCTCAGGCCGGAGTCTTTATCAAATCTGTCTTGAGAGCTAAACCTTTGAAACATGTAATGTTTGTTTTTGCGAGCGGCTCTTTCACAGACGGTGCTGATGTTCATTCAAAGCACTGATTT
>NW_023260199.1:6839-33195 GCF_009762535.1 Notolabrus celidotus | reverse complement strand
TGTTACTTTTGTGATAAGAATTTTAAAACACTATTTATGTTTCTCTATAAACAGTTTTTTGTTATTTTAGTTGTTGTCGTTTCCCTTGTTTTCAGTTTTTTTTTCCTTTACATATTTGGACCATTTTTTTGTTTTATTTTGTGCTTCAATCAGTGTCCTTTGGTGCTCTATTTTCAACATATTTGACTTTGTAAAATAAAAAAAATATATAAATAAATAAAATAAAATATTAAAGAAAATATTAAAGAATAAAAGAGGGAAACAAAACAAATGAAAATAACTTCTATCAAATTTTTCAAATTAATTAAATCATCCAAAAAATTAAGAGTTTATGGAAGGAGTGTGCAATATTTCTTTTTTTTGTTTTGTTATATTTTTGGGCTTTTTTTGCCTTTATTTGACAGGACAGCTGAAGAGAGACAGGAAACATGGGGGGTTGAGAGCGGGGGGAAGACATGCAGGAAAAGGTCGCAGCCGGGAGTCAAACCGGGGACCTCTGCAGAGGAATATATCCTCTGTATGTGGGGCGCTTAGACCGTTAGGCCACCAGTGCCCCAATATTATTTTACAGATATTTATTTAAGGGCACACTTTACTTTGATTTTATTCGTGTGTGCGATGAAAATGTGCATCAACGTACCGAGCTTCCTCCTTCTTCGGCTCTAGCTCCGCCTCCTGCTGCATCTTCCTCTGCTGGGTCTCCTTCTCCCTCCTCATCCTCTTCTCCAACAGCGCTGCTCTCTTCTGAGCCATGTTCCCATCGGCCTTTCCGTCCTCCTAACAAACAAACAAACAAACAAACAAACAAACAAACAAAAAGTTTAATTGATTATAAGTCGCTGCTTTAAAGGCTGCAGATGTGACACAGATCAGGATGTACTCTTCCTTGTATCTTTGCTCATCTGATCTGATATGATGCACCAGATAATCTGAGCTCTTAATGTGAAGTTAACTCTCTTTTGTGCAATATAAAGATGGCAAACAGGCAGAGGCAACAAAGGAGAGGATTGCTGTCTCTGCTAGAAAAGGCGTATTCCTCTGAATTATTTATAGACACTTATTTTGATTATGCAGCTCTGCTATCGGACATTTTCTTTGTATTAAGGGACTACATGAAACCATGATTTCCATAAATGCATGGTTATCTTTAACATCTCACTTGATTAAAGATGGTTTGCATGAAAGCTAGAGAGCAGGAGACTTTACAGTAGATATGTGTCCTCTACATGCTGCGTAGTTGATGTAAAAATCCTCTTTAACTGCACCGTTAGAATTAGAACTTGAATCTGAAGTGGGTTGTTTCCACTGTCTGCACGGCAGGCTGCTAATTTTAGAGCAAACTGCTTCATTTCATGAGAACATCCTCTGCTCCTCTCTCAGATATCTACTTAGTCCTTCTCCATCCCCACGTCTCCACAGCCGGCCCTGAATTATTCACAACAGCCCCAGTTTTATGACCTACATTGAAGACCAGACTACAGCAGGCGGGCCGTGTTACAACTGAAAAATGGGAAGATGACAACGCTCTCTCAGTGGAGACGGAACCATGAACCATTCATGATTTCATCTCAGGAACGAGAGCAGCTCGTCAGAAGAAACAAACATGGCTGCCTCGGGTTCAGATGCAGCACGCAGGCTGCAACTCTGACCTTTAAAAGTCTGTTCTGCAGATCTTAACCAGGGCAGATGTGACCTAAAAATCCCACTTGGGATAAACAAAGCCATTTCAAAGGTGCAGTGCGTAGAAGTCAGCAACATTTAGCAGGACAGAATTTGTGACAGAGAGAGGTTGTTGTTGAAGGGGTAGAAAAGAGAGAGCGTTTGCAAGGGGAAGAAGAGCGGTTGTTGCTGAAGGAGAAGAAGAGAGAGCGGTTTATTAAAAAGAAAAGAGAGAATGGTTGTTGTTGAAGAAGAAGAAGAAGAAGAAGAAGAAGAAGAAGAAGAAGAAGAAGATGAAGAGTGGTTGTTGTTGAAGGAGTAGAAAAGAGAGAGCAGTTGTTGAAGAAGAAGAAGAAGAAGAGCGGTTGTTGTTGAAAGAGAAGAAGGAGAGAGCGGTTGTTTTTCAAGGAGAAGAAGAGAGAGTGGTTGTTGTTAAAGAGAAGAAGAAAAAGAGAGAGCGGTTGTTGTTGAAGGAGAAGAAGAGAGAGTGGTTGTTGTTAAAGAGAAGAAGATAAAGAGAGAGCGGTTGTTGTTGAAGGAGAAGAAGAGAGAGTGGTTGTTGTTAAAGAGAAGAAGAAAAAGAGAGAGTGGTTGTTGTTGAAGGAGAAGAAGAGAGTGGTTGTTGTTAAAGAGAAGAAGAAAAAGAGAGAGCGGTTGTTGTTAAAAGAGAAGAAGAGAGAGCGGTTGTTGTTGAAGGAGAAGAAGAGAGAGCGGTTGTTGTTAAAGACAAGAAGAAAAAGAGAGAGTGGTTGTTGTTGAAGGAGAAGAAGAGAGCGGTTGTTGTTAAAGAGAAGAAGAAAAAGAGAGAGCGGTTGTTGTTGTTGAAGGAGAAGAAGAGAGCGCGGTTGTTGTTGAAGGAGAAGAAGAGAGAGTGGTTGTTGTTAAAGAGAAGAAGAAAAAGAGAGAGTGGTTGTTGTTGAAGGAGAAGAAGAGAGCGGTTGTTGTTAAAGAGAAGAAGAAAAAGAGAGAGCGGTTGTTGTTGTTGAAGGAGAAGAAGAGAGAGCGGTTGTTGTTGAAGGAGAAGAAGAGAGAGCGGTTGTTGTTGAAGGAGAAGAAGAGAGAGCGGTTGTTGTTGTTGAAGGAGAAGAAGAGAGAGCGGTTGTTGTTGTTGAAGGAGAAGAAGAGAGAGCGGTTGTTGTTGAAAGAGAAGAAGAGAGAGCGGTTGTTGTTGAAGGAGAAGAAGAGAGAGCGGTTGTTGTTGTTGAAGGAGAAGAAGAGAGAGCGGTTGTTGTTGAAGGAGAAGAAGAGAGAGCGGTTGTTGAAGGAGAAGAAGAGAGAGCGGTTGTTGTTGAAGGAGAAGAAGAGAGAGCGGTTGTTGTTGAAGGAGAAGAAGAGAGCGGTTGTTATATAAAGAGAAGAAGAGAGAGCGCACCTTAAAGAAGAAACCCCGGCACATCTTGGGATCCTGATCTGAGCCTTCCTCGTGACCCTGCTGCCCCTCCAGCTCATCATCGAGGGTCAGATCCTCCAGAGGCTTCATGACTGACAGAGGAACCTCAATCAGGTTGGTCTTGACTTGGCCCGAGGTCTCTGACTGAGGAGGGATCTCTGTAGGTGTCACTGTGAAGGTCTCTACCACAGGATGAGCCAGAACCTCTGGAAACGATGACCCGGTGGTCTGTTTGAGATCTGGAGCTGTGTTCATGTGTCCGTGGAGAGACCCGGTGCGTCTGGTTCCTGGGATTTGGCTTTTGAATCAGTGTGTTCTCTTTTGTTCTGCAGGGTTTTGGGGGAGCTTGGAGGTGTGTGTGCTACAAATGTACAGGTGAGCTCCCTCTCCGGTGACTCTGAGTCCTTGTGTTTATCCTTACTTGAGGCTACTTTAGCAGGTTTCTCCCCCATGTAAACGAAGGAACTGGCCAAAGGCTGGCAGGGAGAAAACCGGCGTAACCTGGGGATGCTGTCTACGGACTGGGGGGCGGTCAGGACTCGGTTGTAAGGGGCCAGCTTTAACTCGCTGGGACGAGCGGTGCGAGGGTTACGTGAGTGGAAGGAGGCAGATTTGCGTTTGATGCTGGTCGGGGAGCGGTGCGTGGAGCGAGGGGAGTCGGCTGGAGAAGAGGGTCCTGAGGATCGTGTGACGGCTCCGGCTCGTCCGTGCTTCTGCGGCGATGGCGTCGTGTGAGACGGAGGGATGACCCACGCCTGCTGATGCTGCTGCTCCCTCATCGCCATGATGACCTCCTGCTGCTGAGCCAGACGCTGCATCTCCGTCTGCAGGAAGGCCAAGGAGTGGTTGAGTTTATCTATGGAGTGAGTGTACTCTGTGAGGTCCACCTCAGTGGGCTGAACATGGCTCTGCCCTCCTTCCTCTCCTGCACCTGGAGACTTCGTCCAGCAGGAGGCGGTGCTGCTCTGCTCCGCCCCATCAGGTGTGTCCGCCTTCCTCCTCCCAAATTTAAAGGTCGGACTTGGACTCTCAGCTTTCCCTGCGTCCTCCCCGCTGGCCGCTCCGTCTCCTTTCCTCTTCACCACGTTGAGGAACGCGGAGTGGCCCATCTTCTGACGGTGCCTCGTGAACGCAGCCTCCACTTTCTTCTTCTGCGCTTCGATGGCTTTGCGTTTCTCCTCCAGCCTCATCCTCAGCTGCACCATCTCTGTCGCCATGACCTGGGCGGGGTCGTTGGGTGGAAGTTGCACGGGTGTAGGGGAAGCTTGAGCCGTAAGCGGCGGTGTGGTTTGTTGATGGATGGGACTGTGCTCGGGGGTCGGGGCCCAGGAGACGGATAAGGGGAGGCAGAACTCAGAGCCTTCAGGCGTGGTCTTGAGGGAGCTGCTGCTGCACCGCCCCGAGTCCGGCGCCGATGGAACGTGCTTCTTCTGCTTCTGCTCGGCGAAGCTGGTCATCTTCGCTCCTGAGGGGGATTTGCTCTGACTGCTCGGGCAGGGGCTCGGCGTGTCCATATCCAGGTCCATGTTCATGGAGCAGTCCTTCAGAGAGGAGTCCTCATCCAGCATGTCGTCTGTCTGGATGTGGATGCCGGTGTCGACCTCCGTGGTGTCCGCGGTGCTCAGAGGCCCTGATTCTGACAAGGGCTCCAAGCCGCCGACAGCAGCCCGGTGCTCCTGACTGTGCAGAAAGAACCCGTTGTTGATGCCCTCCACTTGAGGCCTGTTCGGGCTGTGGATAATCTGGAGGGCCTCCTCAATGGAGGGGGTTGTTTCTACGGCGCTCCCATGCCCGTTGGGGAACGCTCGCCTGCTGGGCTCCTCTCCAGCCAGGCTGTCCGGGCAGCCCTCCTCCTCAATGCCGACGCTCTTCCCGTTCACCGGCTGGAAGGAGAGGTTACGCTTCATCCCCCTGGGGAGGTGCTGGACCCTGAAGCCTGAACCATCGTCAGTGCTGACGGACCTCACCATGCCACGTGTGGACGACAGAGGAGCGGGAGCAGAGTCATCTTTGTCGAAGGGGATGTCAAAAGATACTCCGTAAGGCCCGGACCTGAACAGACCAACAGAGAGAAACCGCTTTAACACCTTCAGAGACTTCTCTTGCATTTCTAAGATTGTTTAGAGTCACTTTGCAAACATCACTACACTCTGTCTTCATCCTGATGGGATTATTAAACCTCTCAGGGAGCACAAGAACAGGAGAGCAAACCTTTTCTCTTTGGGCCAGGTGCCAAGGTTTCCATCCACAAAGGACATGGAGGTCGACCTTTTGATCTCTCCTGGATGAGACATGAAATCAAAGTTAGAATCACAACAGGAATGATAAAACCTACGTGACATAAATATCTACAAAAACAGACACAACACAATAAATCACCTGAGTGTCGAGGCTGAGGTCTGAGGGGCAAACTGGAGACAGAGAAACAAGATAACAGAGGTTAGAGGAGACACACAAGAACCAAAGAGCAGCTCCACTGCACCTGCTCATCATACATAAAGTCTAAAAGTAGTATGGGAGGTAGAGCATTCAGTTATCAGGCCCCTCTCCTTTGGAATCATCTACCAGTCAGGGTCCGGGAGGCAGACACCCTCTCTACTTTTAAGAGTAGGCTTCAAACTTTCCTTTTTGATAAAGCTTATAGTTAGAGCTGGATCAGGCTTGGACCAGGTCTTAGTTATGCTGCTATAGGCTTAGACTGACACACTGGGATCCTGTCTTACCCTCTCTCTCCTCTCTCTGCCTGTCTCTCACTTTAACTCTTCCTGTCCCATTAAAGTTACTAACCATAGACCTTTCTGGAGTCCCTGAGCTCCCTTGTCTCGTAGGTTCCTCTGGATCTCTGCTGTAGATTCCTTTTTTGGGGTCTGTTATTCATCCTTTCTTTTCTGCTCTTCTTTCCTTCTTTCTTTTCTTTCTTTCTTTCTTCACTTCTTTCTCTTTTTTTCATTTTTATTCCTTCTTCCTTTCTTCATTTCATTTCTTCCTTCTTTCTTTTCTGTTCTTCTTTCCTACTTTATTTCCTTTCATTCCGTCCTTTCTTTTCTTTCTTTCTTTCTTCACTTTTTTCCCTTTTTTCATTTTTATTCTTTCTTTCTTCACTTTTTTCCCTTTTTTCAATTTTATTCTTTCTTTCTTCCTTCTTTCTTTCCTTTTTCCTTTCAATCCTCCTTTCTTTCTCTCTTTTATTCCCTTTTTATTTAATTCCTTTCTCATTCCTTCCTTCTTTCTCTCATCTGTCCCTTTGTTTGTTTCATTTCTTCCTTCTTTCTTTCCTTTCATTCTGTCCTTTCTTTTCTTTCTTGCTTTCTTCACTTTTTTCACTTTTTTCATTTTTATTCTTTCTTTGTTCTTTCCATGTTTCTTCATCCTTTGTCTCCTTTTCTTATCCCTTCCTTTCCTTCTGTCATTCCTTCCCCATTTCTTCTCCTCTTTTTCTTCCTTCTGGTCTCCCTCTCTTCTCTCTTTTCTTAGACCTTTCTGGAGTCCCTGAGCTCCCTTGTCTCGTAGGTTCCTCTGGATCTCTGCTGCTGTGGACGTGGTCCAGACTCCAGCTGCTACAACTACTACTATCCGTCTCCCCACTATCATCTCTCTCTCTTCATCTCCCTCTATCCCTCTCTCCAACACGGTCTCAGCAGATGTGTGTCTAACATGAGTCTGGTCCTGCTGGAGGTTTCTGCCTGTTAAAGGAAGTTTGTCCTTGCCAATGTAACTTGCTAAATGCTGCAAAGTGCTCTGCTCATGGTGGATTAAGATGAGATCAGACTGAGTCCTGTCTGGAAGATGGGACTGGATCTGATCCTGGTCTTGATGTTGGGTCATTGTTGATAATAGAACATAGAGTACGGTCTACCTGGGTCTTTCAGGACTTGGGGGTCTCTCCATGAAGCTCCTCTTTGTTGCTTTGGAGATGGGGATGGCTGAAATACTCTTCAACAAGGATGAGGGCTCTGAGGAGAATGATGCAACATGGTTCGCAATCGAAGGCAGCATCAAACTGTGCATTGATTTCTACAGGTACTAAATTCAAGACTCACCTGAGCCTTCATTGTCCAGCATTCGTGGTTTCACAAAAGACGGCTTGACCACCTCAAACCACCAGAACAGCTCTGCCATGAACACCAGGTAGTTATTCTGAGGGAAACACAAACCAGACAAAGATTCAAAATAAGGACTGAGTGACAAAGAATCACTAAAGTGTAACATCACTGTATCCACAATCACTCTCTGTGTGGTTTCAGTGCAGCTTCTCCTCCAGTAGGTGTCTCTGTTAATCTTCACAGACGACCCGAGGTGATGAGTGTGGCTTCTCTCTGTCTGTCTGCAGATGAATAATTCACCACTGGAGCTTTATTTAACAAACACCCTCTCTGGAGTGCGATGCTTCACAGTGCAACCTAAAGGTGATTCATCAGCAGAGGGATCCTCGTCCATGCTCGGTGTTCTGAAGTGTTAATGTCAACTTTTAAATAAGCTGTAAAAACCTTCATCGACAGACATCATAGCTCGTCCCACGCCTCGTCAGCATATTTCAGATTGCATAATGTGGACGGTACCTGTGGTTGTAGCGAGGAGTGATTAATGCATTAACCTAATTCATAAAATCCAGGTCAGTTATTTTTTGCTCTTCTCAATCACAAGCGTGCGATTC
The DNA here is from genome assembly GCF_009762535.1 of Notolabrus celidotus. Lineage (NCBI taxonomy): Eukaryota > Metazoa > Chordata > Actinopteri > Labriformes > Labridae > Notolabrus > Notolabrus celidotus. Next base: position 25,492 of record NW_023260199.1, on the reverse strand, counting down.
AGCAGCAAACATGAATCTGATTGGCCGTGACATTTTGAAGGATCATTGCTTTGCCGGGTCAGGTCCACTTCAAAACCAGGTCAAGATGCAGCGGGTGGTCAGAACGCTTGAGGACTCCACGCTGCACAAATATTCATTTAATACAGTTATTTACTCTTTACACTCCTGAACACATTCACAACGTCCCTACACAGACTGTCACACAGAATCCACTCACTCTGCACTGATAGACTTTCTCTCTCTCTTTCTTTTCTTTCTTTCTTTCTTTCTTTCTTCTTTCTGTCTTTCTTTCTCTCTTTCTTTCCTTCTGTCGTTCTCTCTTTCTTTCTTTCTTTCTTTCTTTCTTTCTTTCTTTCTTTCTTTCTCTCTTTCTTTCCTTCATTCCTTCTTTCTTTCTTTCTTTCTTTCCTTCTTACTTTCCTTCTTTCTTTCTTTCTCTCCTTCCTTCTTTCCTTCTTCCTTTCTTTCTTTACTTTCTTTTTTCTTTCTTTTTTTCTTTCTTTCTTTCCTTCCTTCTTTCTTTCTTTCCTTCTTTCTTTTCTTTCCTTCTTTCTTTCTTTCCTTCTTTCTTTCCTTCTTTCTTTCTTTCTTTCCTTCTTTCTTTCTTTCTTTCTTTCTTTCTTTCCTTCTTTCTTTCTTTTCTTCTTTCTTTCTTTCTTTCCTTCTTTCTTTCTTTCTCTTTTTTCTTCTTTCCTTCTTTCTTTCCTTCTTTTTTCTTCTTTCTTTCTTTCTTTCCTTCTTTCTTTCTTTCCTTCTTTCTTCTTTCTTTCTTTCTTTTTATCCTTCTTTCCTTTCTTTCTTTCCTTCTTTCTTTCTTTCTTTCTCTCATTCCTTCTTTCTTTCTTTTTTTCTTTCTGTCTTTCTTTCTCTCATTCCTTCTTTCTTCTTCTTCTTCTTTTTCTTGTTTCTTTCTTTCTTTCTTTCTTTCTTTCTTTCCTTCTTTCTTTCTTTCTTTCTTTTTTTCTTTCTTTCTTTCTTTCTTTCTTTCTTTTTTTCTTTCTTTCTTTCCTTCCTTCTTTCTTTCTTTCTTTCTTTCCTTCTTTCTTTCTTTCCTTCTTTCTTTCTTTTCTTTCTTTCTTTCTTTCTTTCTTTCATTCCTCTGTTTTGTTTTTTTCTTTATTTCTTTCCTTCTTTTTTTTCTTTCCTTCCTTCTTTCTTTCTTTCTTTCTTTCTTTTTTTTTTCTTTCTGTCTTTCTTTCTTTCTTTCTTTCTTCCCTTCTTTCTTTCTTTTCTTCTTTCTTTCTCTCTTTCTTTCTTTCTTTCTTTCTTTAGGATACTCAATATCACAAGTATAAGCATCAGCTATTCTCTGATAGTCTGATGATTTATTATGATACAGATTATCTTATATAATATTAGATATTATATATTATGTTATATTATATTATATTATATAATCATACATATTATATTATTATATATTATAGTGTGTACTATTATTATAATGTATTATGTTATACAATATTAATTTTATTATATTATATTGTATATTATATTGTGTTTTATTATTTAATTAAGTTCTGTTATTTTTATGTGTTGTTATATCATATAATGCTATATTATTATATTCTATTATTCTGTATTTCATTATATTATTTTATGTCATATTATTATATTCTATTATTTTTTGTCACATATTCTATTATTCCTTATTTTCTTTTATTATATTTTATGTGTTATATAATGTTCCATTATTTTATTAAAATTTTATAATTTGCATGTATTGTTATATTATTATACTATATTATTTTATATATTATATTATGTTATATTATCTTACATTTTGTTATAATAAATTATATTATTATATTGTATTATGGTTTATTATATTATTGTCTTATATAATCTAATTATTTATTACAACTTATCATATTACTATCATTTATTTTACTATTCTCTATCTCCTTCTACTCATCTCTATTTACTATTTTTATTTTCTTAATTAATATATTCACTAAAACATGTTTATAAGACGACTGTCTTCTTAAGATGAAAGAAACTTTGACAAATTACTAAAGGGTTAAAGTAGATTAGTTTACAGATTCATTTTGTCAAAACTGTAAAACATTCTTCCACCAAATCAGTGTTTTTAAAATGAGTCAACATTTGTTATTTGCAAAACAGAAGTTATTCTGCACAAAGTAGACGTTTCTTCCACTTTTACGGCGTTCAATCATCATGCCACCTTCAACTTTTGTTGTATCTGTCGCAGTGAACATGCCTCCACTCATCTACACACACACACATGTGCATGCATATGCAAAACGGGTGCGTTGGAGCGGGAACGACCTTGAGCGAAAACGCCCCTTCCCCGCCTTCAGTCCACGCTCTCCAGACAAAGACAATGCAGCATGGCTCAGCTCTAAAGACACCTGATTCACCTCATCAGCAACATTTCACTCCACCATGCGTCCACCAGCGTACACATACACATCGTATTTAACCCACTCAAGCCCCCTCCTCCTCCTCCTCCTCCTCTTCCTCTTCCCATCACCAGCTGCAGCCCAGAAGCTCACCAGGAGGGGCCGAGGCAATTAACACCAGAAGCTGTGGTTTCCCCCGAGTCTTACTGCACCATTTTACACTTTTTGGTCCTTTCTTTTGTTTTACAGCACATGCATGAAGAGCAGCGCTGCGAACATGTGGAGAGGATTCTGGATATCACAGAGATAATATGTGGGAAGTAGTAAAACACAGGGTTACAAAGTGATGCAAGAAAATCAGTCAATTTAAGATATCAAGCACAGAGGACAGTTTCCTTCAGAGCTAGACTTCTTTAAGAATCAGTCATTACATTCTTTAAATCCCTCCACCATCAAACTATGATCTGAGTTAGATTCCCCCTCATTATAAGCCTGCAGTCACTGCAATCACACAAAGCTAGTAGTATACCAAAATGTCTGTTACCTTAACATGTGTTCAGCATGTGAAGTATTCCTCTATTGACCGAGAAAAGAAAGAGTCACAAAGATGAAGATGAGGAGGAGAAACACACAGAAAGAGAAAACGATGTCGTCTGGCAACGCTGGTGGCAGAAAGCCCAACCTGACTTCCTCCTCCCATCTGTCCCACCGACTACTACAGACGCACCAGGTGTGAGCGCGATCGCTTAATACCCCCGGTGAGCAGCCTCACACACACACACACACACACACACAGATCTCTACACAGCCCCTCCACTACGCCGACCTTCCAGCTGACTGGCGTTGCTACCCTCTGCCGGATCTGCAGCGCTGCCAGTTCCGGCTGTTTGGGGATTTGAGTGTGCCGGTGTTAGGATGAGGACTGAACCCGGGTTGGTGATTACAAGGAGGGATCTTTGGGTTAGTGGAGGTTGGGATAAAAAGGGGAGTTAATCTATGATAACGGGTCGGGCACAAGCAGCCCTCTCTGCAGGTTCTGCATGCACACACCCACATGTACACCCACATGTACACCCAGATATACACCCAGATACTGTATACACCCACATCAGGGGTATGCATGCAGAAAGTAGTACACAACACAAATCAGACACTATAAGAAGAGACAGACGAGCACACCCAGGGCATTAATGTCAACAATCATCGGGCCAGAGGGCTGATTATAGGATCGAGGTCCTGCAGCCTGCCAGACAGACTTACTCCAATCTGGAAAACCCCACTCTGTTGATTCACCGCCAAGACTTCCTCTCAGAAAACACTACACTTACTTTACAGATCTAAAGAAAGAGGAGAAAAACTACAGAAAAGGAAAGTCCAAGCTTCCTAAAGAGGCTGCAAACATCTGATTCTCAACGCTCAACAGACCTGCAGTGCAGGAAATGGTAAAAGGACTTTATGATGCTGAAAAGAACCATCAGTACTTAGAGGTTGCGTGATCCTCTTAACCTGCAGGGGGTCTAGGGAGGGAGGTTTATCCCAGAGTAAGATTTACAGTAAATCACAATCAGATACTGTCTCAAAAGCAAAGCAACTCAGTGTTTTAATGTCAATAGTTTCAAATATCTTTGTTGTTCACTACATTTAATTTTTTTTTTTTGAAATGTACAAGTTACATTTGCATTCTATGTTTTAAAAAAGGTTCATAAAACATGTTTGTGGTTTTCACAGTTAAAAATCTAACTTTTTCCTTTTTCGGATTGTATGTTTTTTATGTGATTTTAGGTCTAGTGTGTTAATACTTGATGTCAAAATGAAAAAATAACTGCATAGTCAAACGTGTGGGGTTGTGCTGAGAAAAATGACACCAAACAAGGCAAGGTGAACAGATTTTTTTAAGGGGAAATATAAAAGTAAAATCAAATTGAGTCAAAAACTGCGAACTACACCCTCAAGCCCATAGGGTTAAACTTTACTTGCTACTGTCACAAAAGGTGCTTTCAACTGCAGGAACTTTACCCAGGAACTATGTACTTCGGGGGCGGGGCCTGCAGTACCCACACTGCTTTTATTTCACCCCTCCCTCCACACCCCTGTGATTCACTTGGTTTAATAACTCCTGAACATCGGTGTGAATGCGTCTCTGTCAGCTCCCGGTGTTCCGGTTTTCAAAGTGACCCTGTAAACTGGAGCCCTTCAGCTGAACGTGTCCGTGTTTGTGGAGTTTACACAGCTGTTGAAACACAGAGGGAGTTCCTGGGAATGCAAACTAGTTTAGTTTTTATTAAGATTTCAAAATATCCTCATCAGATATTTAATGATGGTCTAAAGACGTTTATGAGGGATGCATCCGGCTGTCTCCAGTTAACAGGGTCGCAGTTTAGACCAAAACACTGGGCGATCTCTGCCACGGCTTTCATTCATTCATTCATTCATTCATTCATTCATTCATTCATTCATTCATTGCTTTTTACATGTTTTTAACCGCAGGCGCAGGTTTTTCTGCTTTTGGAGCAAAATTTCAAATTTGAAGAAAATTAAATTTTTCGAAAGGCATCTGGATCAACTTTTTTGTCAAATTTTTTTTTTGTCAAATTTTTTTTTGTCAAGACTTTTTTTTTTCAAAATTTATTTTTTTCAAAAAAAAAATTTTCACAAATTTTTTTTTTTGAAATTTTTCTTAGTAACATTTTTATTAGTCAAAATTTTTTTTTGTCAATTTTTTTTTTTTTGTCAATTTTTTGTCAATGTTTATGAGGGATGCATCCGGCTGAGAGTCTCCAGTTAACAGGGTCGCTGTTTAAACCAAAACACCGGCCGATCTCTGCGATCACGGCTTTTTGAGTTCAAAAGGATTTTAAAGCCGTGTTGAAACGTCTTTGCTACTCGCGCTTATCTCCTCTCACGTGTTGATTCAGTGAATCCATCTGTGATGAAATATAGCACCATCTAAAACAGCGCCAGCTGAGTCTCTTCATGCTAACAGGCTAACTGTTGTGTTGCTCATAATGACACCTGCCTGTCCGTCTGCTTCTATGGTGTCATCTGAAATAAATGGCATTCGTCTTTGTTTTACTGCCCTCTAATGGTCTGTTGGTGTAGTGCATTTACTTTTTTCCCTCCATACGTCACTGGCCTGATTTACACAATCTACCCGGGACTTCAGCCCGCGGTCGAAACGCAGACAACAATGGGGGACCAGGAACCTTTTAGTTTTTCAGGGGAAAGTAGTTCTGGGGGCTATAGGACCCCGGAACTCTTGGTCGAAATGCACCTTAGGATGCATTCCCAGGAACTCCTTCTGTGTTTCAACAGCTGTGTAAACTCCACAAACACTGGCACATTCAGCTGAAGGTCTCCAGTTTACAGGGTCACTCTTCAGACTGGAACACCGGGAGCTGACAGAGACGCATTCACACTATCAGGCTCAGAGAAGACCGACGTTCAGGAGTTATCAAACCAAGTGAATCACAGGTGTTTGTGATGTTATTGTGGACGGAGGGTGAACTAAAAACACTGAGGGTACTCTACCAATCAGAAACATTCAGCATCGCAGGCCCCACCCCCAAAGTTCCTGGACCTTTTGTAAAGTACTACCCCTGAGCAGGGACTTTTGGAGGAGATTAACTACCCAAGAACTAAATTTAGACCCTGGTTCCTGCAGTCTTAAAGCACCGTTTGCTAGCTGTGTCAGGTGTTTTAGTGTCCTCTGTTGTCTCTCTCTTGTCAGATGTGTTCATGAAGTGGAAGGAGCTTTCAGAGGACAGCTCCAGTCAGGTGTAAACCTAAACTGGAACACCGGTCCATCTCTGACATGGTGGGTTGAAACGTCTTTGTCTCTGGCGCTCGTCTCCGTCCAAGTGTTGATTCAGTGAATCCATCTGCAATAAAGAAGGATCAACTCCTTCTTTCATGTCATCTTTGTTGAATGGCCTTCGTGTCTGTCTTACTGCCCTCTACTGGTCTGGTGGTGTAGTGCAGTTACTTTTTTGGGGTGGAAATGCAGGCAACACTGGGGCCACAGGAACCATTTAGTTCCTGGTTGAAAGCACTGAGACTTTTTCTCACTACTTTGATTTGTGCCACTTTGAAGCAGCACACTTCTATCAGTGATTTCTTGATTTAAAACATCAGAGGAATGATCAGTGGACGTTAAACTGTATTAAAAAAGCAGCTTTTGAATCACAGTCAGTTCTCTACTTCTCTTCCTCGAGGCGACCTCAGCACGCCTGCTTCAAACCTCGGGGTAAAGAAGGAGAGAAACGCTGGCAGAGACCCAGAGCTGCTGTTTCCACGTCTCCTCCTCGGATCCACAGATGGTAATTTAGATGTGCTGTGAATTAATTAAATGAGGAGGTGCTAAATGAGAGTGCGTTGACGTGATTTACTATCCTGGCGTCCGTTAGGAGAGGATCGCCCCTCAGTAATGTGTGTATTGTAGTGCGTTGGGGGTTGGGTACTGAGGGTCTATTGTCTCTGATGGAGACGAACTCAAACACACAAATATGTTCAGTGTGGATTTTTATGTGGAGTCTTATGAAACCCAGAGAGAGAGAGAGGGAACAGATGCTGGGCTGTTTTGGTTTTATGAGCAGTCCTCTTCACGTTCAGGCTCAGAGGAATCTAACACAGAGGTGTGAGACGGACGGGTGGAGGTGTGAGGATGAGACTCACTCAGCTGTCCAACATTCAGACTGAGAGTCCTCATCCTTATTCTCTGCTTGATAATATCTGTTATTACCCGGCTCTCTTACTGATCTCCCGGCTGTGAGAGATGCTTGATTCTGATTGGTCCAAACCCCTTGACTACGGTTATTAACTTTCACTAACATGAGCAACACCAGAGACAACCTGATCACACATGTCAAAGGGTTTCGGCACATTTAGCCCCCGACAGGGTGAGACAAGACCCGACGCGATACCCTCGACAGGGTGAGACAAGACCCTGATGTAAAGCTCCATGCAGGGTGAGACAAGACCTCGATGTGAAGCCCCTGACAGGGTGAGACAAGACCTGACATGATGCCCCCGATAGGGTGAGACAAGACCCCGACGTGAAGCCCCCGAAAGGGTGGGTAAAAGATCCCGACAGGGTGATAGAAGACCCCGACGCGAAACCCCTGACAGGGTGAGACAAGACCCGATGTGAAGCCCCTGACAGGGTGAGACAAGACCCTGATGTGAAGCCCCTGACAGGGTGAGACAAGACCTGACATGATGCCCCCGATAGGGTGAGACAAGACCCCGACGTAAAGCCCCCGACAGGGTGAGACAAAACCCAACGTGAAGCCCCCAACAGGGTGAGACAAGACCCGACGTGAAGCCCCCAACAGGGTTAGACAAGACACCAACCCGAAGCCCCAGACAGGTTGAGACAAGACCCGATGTAGAGCCCCTGACAGGGTGAGACAAGACACCAACCCGAAGCCCCAGACAGGTTGAGACAAGACCCGATGTGAAGCCCCCGACAGGGTGAGACAAGACCCTGATGTGAAGCCCCACACAGGTTGAGACAAGACCCGATGTAGAGCCCCTGACAGGGTGAGACAAGACCTGACATGATGCCCCCGATAGGGTGAGACAAGACCCCGACGTGAAGCCCCCGACAGGGGGAGACAAAACCCAACGTGAAGCCCCTGACAGGGTGAGACAAGGCCCGACGTGAAGCCCTCAACAGGGTGAGACAAGACCTGATGTAGAGCCCCCGACAGGGTGAGACAAGACCCGACGTGAAACCCCCAACAGGGTGAGACAAGACCTGATGTAGAGCCCCCGACAGGGTGAGACAAGACCCGACGTGAAACCCCCAACAGGGTGAGACAAGACCTGATGTAGAGCCCCCGACAGGGTGAGACAAGACCCGACATGAAGCCCCCGACAGGGTGAGACAAGACACAACCCGAATTCCCCGAAAGTGTGAGACAAGACCCAACGTGAAGCCCCTGACAGGGTGAGACAAGACCTGACATAGAGCCCCTGACAGGCTGAGACAAGACCCGACATACAGCCCCTGACAGGGTGAGACAAGACCTGACATAGAGCCCCCGACAGGGTGAGACAAGACCTGACATAGAGCCCCCGACAGGGTGAGACAAGACCTGACATAGAGCCCCTGACAGGGTGAGACAAGACCCGACATAGAGCCCCTGACAGGGTGAGACAAGACCCGACATAGAGCCCCTGACAGGGTGAGAAAAGACCTGACATAGAGCCCCTGACAGGGGGAGACAAGACCTGACATAGAGCCCCTGACAGGGTGAGACAAGACCCGACATAGAGCCCCTGACAGGGTGAGACAAGACCTGACGTGAAGCCCCTGACAGGGTGAGACAAGACCTGACGTGAAGCCCCTGACAGGGTGAGACAAGATCCCGACGCGAAGTCAACAAGCTAAATATGTCTGAACTCTTTTCTGTGGATTGATTTGACACGATGTGTGATCAGTTTGTCTCTGGTGTTGCTCATGTTAGTGAAAGTTAATAACCGTAGTCAAGGAGTTTTAACCAATCAGAATGAAGCCTCTCACACAGCCTTAAGTTAAGTAAGAAAACCGGGTAATAAGTATGACCACTAGAGAATGAACGCATTGGGTGAAGTGTGATATTCATCGTGGTGTCCGTTCAACGTCAGACTTGTCCAAACACATCAGGTCCTCCTCTTCCTCTCTATCCTCCTCTTCCTCTCTATCCTCCTCTTCCTCTCTATCCTCCTCTTTCTCTCTATCCTCCTCTTCCTCTCTATCCTCCTCTTCCTCTCTCTGTTAGAGTAAAGTGTTATCACTCCTCTTCGTCTCATCTCTCCTCTTTCAATTTTCTCCCGCATCAACGCCTCGCTCTCGTCCCCTCCCCGCCGAACGCCTCGGCTCCATCTCTATAATGAGGTCTCCATTAGAACGACGGGCCGCGACGTTCACAACATGCTGCTGGTAACTGGGTCAAGGTGACTGAGTCTAACCGGTTCTGTACAGTTCTGTCTGCTCTCAGGCGATAACTGCAGCTCCAGGGTTTTATTTTATCCCTGGTGGAATCAGAGTCAGCGAAACACGACTGCTGCTGGAGTCAGTGATGTCTCTGTGATGCTGTGTGTTCAGTTTATATGTGAGGACTCTGGCCCTGAGTGCTTTAACCCTCATGAAGGCACATATTTCTGTGAGTAAATGCATACATCTCTCTGCACCAGTTCCATCCAGAAGCAGTATTTTTAACCCAGCGTGGCTCACATGTTCCAGTTTAGTCAGATGAGACGGTCCATTGTTGTTCGTCCTTGCAGTAACCTGTACGCAGCCTGTGCTGAGAACAACAGTTCTCCATCAGAGGACACGCTGAGGCAGAGTCAAAGTCGTTCACATCATCTCTTTTTTTCTACTCTTCTGCAGCTCTGAGGCGACACACTCAGAGACGGACACACAGAGGACGATTATAAACACTCTGCACGGATGGAAAGTTACACTGAGCCAGCAGACGGACAGCTGTAAACTGTCTCTGAGGTTTGTTGGGCCTTTTGTGTGGTCGGATGGTGACAGTTGCTGTTTTGGGATGTTGTGGGATTTGAGGACTCCTGGGAAGCTTTTCTACTCTGACAGAGAAAGTCCATGAACAGCTAAGGATCCGTTTCAGAGCAGATATAACTCATTGTGCTTATAAACAGCAATAAAATGAATGAATGAAGCATGTGCTCAAATTTAGAAACTCTTCACTCGAACATCAAACACTGGCTCCAGCACAATAAACTGCAAAGAGAGCCGTGTCCTTTAACGCTGTTTTATTGGTGCTGGCAGAGCTCATTTTCTATTCAAGTCTAATGTGATTCAACTTAACTCAACTTTATTTATATATCACCTTCAAACATTCAGCATGCAGCCAGAGAGCTTCACAAAAGAACAGAGACAGAAAACAACAGAAAAAGGTAAAATGATACAAGGATAAAGAAGATAGAGGAAAGAAATATGAAATATTTTAAAATAAAATCATTAGGGTGAGGATTTAGTGTAATGGTTAAATCGTGGGCCCATGCAGCAGGTGGCCTGGGTTAGATTCCAGCCCGTGGCCCCTTTCCTGCTTATCATTCCCCCATGCACTCTCTCAAGGTTTCTAGTTCTATCCACAGTCCTGACCTCTCCAATAAAGGTGTAGAAGCCCCAAAGATATAACTTAAAAAATAAAAATAAATTTAAAAAAATCATTATGATAAAAACAATTTTAAAAAATCTGGAATATTAGAAAAATAAAATAAAAACATGACAATAAATAAAAATAAATAAAATAAGATAAATACCAGAAAAAATAGAATAAAATAAAAATACAGTAAAATAAGATAGAAAAAATAAATCTGATAAATACCAGAAATATTAAATAAAATCATGACAATAAATCAATAAAATAAAATCAGATAAATAACAGAAAGAAACAAAAATTAAAATAAATCAATAAAATAAAATCAGAAAAAATGAAATAAAAATAAAATAAGATAGGATAAAATCCCCAAAAATAAAAATGATGCTTGACGATGGTAATAATGGTGATAATCCAGTCCTGGGCTAAAAGGAAAGTACTCCAAATTAAAGCCAGATCAAAAAGGTGAGGGTAAAGTTTAACTCTAACCCAGAGAGCTCACTGTTCTAATATCATGGGGCAGAGAGTTCAGAATTTAGCAGCATAGAAACAGAAAGTTCTCTAACTGGAAGTTGTGAGGGACACCTGATGTGACATCAATGTCACTTCCTGATCACTGACCAATCAGAATCAAGAAGGGGCGGGACTTCCAGAATCAACTTTGTCAACAACAATGGTGTATGGAAGAGAAAGTTATCACACTTGATTTTTTAGGGAACATTTCTGAGTTTAGAGCTGCTGCTGATGCTCTGACACGATTTCTATCAATAGTTTTTACAGTTTCTTAGTGACATGTTGTTGAATGAAAGCAAGTATGAAGCAAACAGAGCATTTAAAGACCCAACGGCCAAGAAAAGGAAGCAGAACTGGGCCATGTCCGAGGAGAAGATGAAGCTGAGTTGTCATTTTTACCAGATGTATGCATTGTTATGAGTTTCCTCATGGAGGTGGGAAGGAAACTAGGGCAAAGAGTCGAAGCTCTTTCTATGACAGAGGCTCTGAAGCAGATTCACTCATGCATATACTGAGATATGATCAATATCCTCCATCAGGAGCAGGCAGCCTTGAAGCTGCACACATGCAGGGGTGACAGTGACACTGGAGGAGAGATTGAGGACTGGAGGATAAACCAGGCTGCCAGGAGGAGAGAGACACAGACAGACACAGACAGACACAGACCTGGACTGACTGACACGGTGTGACACAGACTGGAAGAAGAAAGAAGAAAGAGGAAAAGGAGGAAATGAATAAAGAGAGAGAGTTAAAACAGAATGAAGCACATGCAGGCGTGTAACGACAGGAGGCCCAGCTCTAAGCTCAGCGCTCTAAGCTCGCGGTGGTGAAGACAGATCGTTTGGATTGAATGGTTTTTCCACAGCATGACTCACCACAGCGACCCACAGAGCTGCTCATGTCTCCCCTCTCTCTCTGGATACCACGGCACATGCTTTTCTAATCTGCTCCCCTCATGAATGAATGACCGCACAGAGGACTCAGGATCAATCATTAACACGGGTACGAGTCCACATCTTTCAAACTCAGACCGCACATTACTCCACGACTTCATTAGATTTCACATGAGGTCACAGGTTTTTCTGCTTTGACTACAAAATGACATTTCTTCTTTCTGCAGACGCGTTTAAACCCTCAGCTTTTAAAGGCAGCAGTTCTGACTCCAAGGCAGTGACGACTCTCAAACACTGACTGTAAAAACAAAGATAAGGACACTGTTCTGCAGAGGGAAGCTTTGGACACCGACCAAGAGGGGTCAGCATCACAACAGAGTCATGACTTAACCAGGAGTCTTTAAAATGATCCCTAAGCTTAGTTTATTAGACTACACTCTAAAACAGGGGTTCCCAAAGTGTGGGTCGGGACCATAGACTGTATATATAATGAATGTTATCTCTCTTGGCTTGAAGTGAGGCCACCACAAAAACTGCTCCCCCTAGTGGCTGGCGGCAGTATAGGTCAAAAACTCTGTCTCCCCTATTCATTTGAATGGAGCTTCAGTCAAACTTTAAAAAATAAATACACATGGTATGAATGTTTCTCATGTCCGTATGCTGTGGTGATATGTAGTTATTATTTGACTGTTTTGTGTTCAAGGCCTCTTTTTTATGAACAGTTTCTTCTTCTTTAGTTATTAGAGGTTAAAAAACAGGGTTTTAGGGGGCGCTGGCGGACTAGTGGTCTAAGCGTCCAACATATAACGGGCTACAGGCTACTACCCAATTTCCTGTCTCTCTTCAGCTGTCCTATCCAATAAAGGCGGAAAAGCCAAAAATATAACTTTAAAGAAACAAAAAAACAACAACAGGATTTTACATCCGGGTTTACTTTGATTGACAGCTGCCGTAGAGAGACACTCCATAGGACCTCAGGATGCTAGGCTGTAGGGTGGAGCTTGTTACCGTCTGTGCAGACTCTGGCTGCAGAAAATGTAAAAGCTGTCAGCGTTCTGGAACAAGATATTTTGGCAAAACCGTACAATAGGAAAAGGCAGAACGACGCTGTCTATTATATATAAAGTCTATTGTGGGGACCCCCTGGGGGGCCACGAGACCCAAATGAGGGGTCATGAGATGTCTTCCAGAATGTTTTTTTTTTAAGTTATTTAAAAATATATATTATTTCTTTATTTACCATGTTTTCTTCTGTTTGTTATTATTTCTTTATTATTATTATTATTAATATTGTATTTATTAATATTGTATTTATTAATATTGTATTTATTAACATTGTATTTATTAATATTGTATTTATTAATATTGTATTTATTAATTTGTTCTTCTCTTTGTTGGTTTTGTAATCTTATATAAAATGTGTTAACTTGTGCTGAACAAAGAAATACTAAAAAAAATGCAATAAAAAGAGTTGAATGACAAAAGTTATCTAAAAGTTATCTTTAGCAGACTAGACTACTGTAACGGGGTCTTTACAGGACTCCCTAAAGTCCATCAGACGGCTGCAGCTCATACAGAATGCTGCTGCTCGAGTCCTAACAAGGACCAACACAGTAGACCACATCGCTCCAGTTCTTAGATCTCTACACTGGCTTCCTGTCTGTCAGAGAATAGACTTTAAAATCCTGCTGATGGTTTATAAAGACCTGAATGGTTTAGGCTGATCTGCTACTACTGTATGAACCACCTGGACCTCTGAGGTCATCAGGTACTGGTCTGCTTTCAGTTCCTAGAGTCAGAAGGAAACATGGTGAAGCAGCGTTTAGTCATTATGCTCCACATATCTGGAACACACTCCCTGAAAGCTGCAGGTCTGCTCCAACTCTCACCTCTTTTAAATCAAAGACTAAGACTTTTTTATTTAACACTGCCTTCATATCTTAGATTATTTTAACTCACTTTAAATTAAAATTTTAACGTAATTTTTAATATATTTCTAATTTTCCTTTTCTTTTCTGTTTTATCATATTTGTCATTTTAATTATGTTCTTTTATGCCTGTCTGAATGTTTCCAATGCTTTTAATGTTTTAATGTAAAGCACATTGAGTTGCCCTCGTGTATGAAATGCGCTATACAAATAAAGCTGCAATGACTTGCCTTGCCTACAAATAGTACTAGTAATAGTGAAAAATATCAACAGAAATAGTAGCTAAACTTGAAATAAAACCTTGAAAATATAAAGTGTAATGAGTTTTCTGCCTTTCTTTGTTTCCAGATGACTCCTAAGTTTAGAGTTAGTGAACAGTTAATGATCTAAAGCATCAGTAGCAGCAGGTTCATTCATAACACACAGGAAACACAGACACATGCTCATATAGGGAGGGTCATTTTCTGCAGACCAGCGAAATGAAGACACATTAAATCACTCTGAGGGACAGTGGGGGTCGTTGGCTGAAAGGTTTGGGAACCCCTGCTCTAAAACACACACACTAAACGTCCCCAGCATCAATAACTGAAGAGTGAGAGTCACATCAATTCGTCTGCAGCCGAGTGTGATCCGTACCTTGATGGTGGAGGAGGCGTACAGCATGTCCTCCAGGCTGAAGTGGCAGCAGCTGCTCAGGTTGTCTTTGCAGAAGTCCTGAACGAGCTGCAGGTTGTAGAGCCGGTCGGCCAGCGTCGTGTTCTCCTTCAGGCAGACGTCTAAGAGGGAAGAGGGAGCCATGGGGTCGTAAAGGTCACAGTGAAGTCAGAGTGATGATTGAAGGGGTTATAAAAACAAACTGCTGTGTGCTCGAGTTTTTTAAGATTAGAGATGTGTTGCTGAGAAAGATCTTTATAACCAATCGTGAGTGAGTGTTGTGGATCTATGGGTGGAGCTGTGTGTGGAGAGCAAACAGAGTGATTGATCTGTTGTTCTGCTGAATGGTTGATTGATTGATGTGATTAAGATGCATCTTTTGTTTTCACTAATCTTTGATCAGTTAAGTGATGCATTCAGGGACAGGGGAAAAAATGGGACAAATCCATTACTATTGAAAATAACATTAGCAGGGAATGAAAGAGAGAACATGTTTAGAAGACTGTTTTTTAAGGCTCTATTCTTCCATGAAATCACTGCTGTGTGATAAACAGCAACTAAAATACGTCTGTAATCACTGTGAAAAAGCATAAACTGTATATTAAATGGACGTAGTAGCGAGACAGGAAACGGGAGACACTGCCCTCTAGTGTTTTGGGGTGGTACTGCAGCGCGACATGCACACAGCTTTGAAGTATGTAGAGCTCATGTCTGCATCAGTCACTGCTGCATAGTGTCAACATCAAGCAGGAACCACCACTCTTAAAATATTAAGCCGATGCAGAAGTGTTATGAACTGCAGTTCCTCCAGTGTCCACTAGAGGCTGGCTGCAGAAACACCAGAAACCACATACACACCCATTCAAAGAAGACGATCTTTACAGCAGAAATAAACATGTTAGTGGTTGTTGAATTTAAAGGGTTAAAGCTTTATTACATTAAGTTGTTTTTATGTGTTTTATCATGATTGTTTTTTTTTTATTTATTTATTATACAGTGTCTTATGTTCTGTGTGTTTTAACCAGGCGGCAACCTCTGGTCTTAAAATATGGGTCTAAAAAACTGCAGTTCCTGAATTGTCCACTAGAGGCTGGCTGCAGAAACATCAGAAACCACATACACACCCATAGAACAAATATATACCCCACTGTCCATATCTGAGAATTGAAATTAAATAATAGTTATTTAAAGCTGCTGTGAGGAACTTTTGTTTTGTATCGGTTCTGGCGCACCCTTGTGGACAAAGTGATACCTCTTATCTCTTGTCCTTCATATGTAAAAGTAGTGTTTTCAACAAAAACCTCATCCTGTTGTCTTTTAACAGTCAATTTTATCAAGCAATGTGATTATTTTCCATGAAAACAGTCAAATAAAGGATGTTTCTGAAGCGAGATGTCCATCATGTGGTCTGACACCTACCCCCTCAGGGCGGATTCAGGCATTAAAAATGACAACAGAGAAGGTGTCAGTGTTGCTGCTGATGGTCTTGTTTGCTATTGAAGGTGAAAAAGAGGCATCAGGATCATTTTCAGTCTGTTTCTCAGCCAGTTCAAAACTCTTCACAGGGCCTTTAAATTTTGAGTTAATCCAGTTTTCTTTAAAGACGTTAGAGACTCGTGGGTTTTTATAGCTCGGTGTATGTGAAGATATCAAACTCATGAGTTTTGCCCAAATAAGGTCGTGGCTGACTTGATTGACAGGCGGGAACACTGTAGCTGTTAGCGAGGAGGCTAAAGCCCCGCCTCTTTACCTCACACTAGCTCGGATGAAGTTTCCGATATGGCACCCGCCGATGATCGGCTTCAAAACAGGGCTTCAGGAACAGACGGGTGACGTCACGGAGACTACGTCCATTTATTATACAGGATGTGGTCAACAAAGAAGTCTAACTCTCTCCTCACCTTCTAACGGCAGCAGCTGAGGGCAGTAGAAGTGCAGCATCGCCCCGAGCGCCGAGCCGTCAGTGCTGTCTTTCAGCAGGTTGTCCACAGGAGGGATCCAGGGGAGCGGCTGAGTCGACGTCTGCTCCTTCCTGTAGCGAGCCTGCAGAGCACGACAGACGCACCCATTAATCACACGTTCAATCAGCCACACTCTGTGGACTTCAGTTATTTAAACACAGCTGTGTCGTGAAGAAGTGTGCAACATGCATCTCTTTAAAGCAGCAGCAGCCACTTTCAGGCTTTATTAGCTTTACTCATGAGTGGAGGGAACTGAATCAGGCTGGAGAACACTGAGAGGGAAACGTTCCCACTGTGGGAGAGTTAAGATCTGCACAGATACAATGAAACGGCTCATTAGGAGATTCAGATCATTGTTAGTTCCAATTATTCCCTGCATGTTCAGGACTTTTAACTCACTTAAATGTGGAGTATTTACAAACTCAATTCCACATGACCAATGTCAGAATGCATGCTTTATTTTGAGCGCAGAAATCTTTATAGCAAGACAGTTGCATAAAGTCAAACTTTCTGCGGTGAGAACTGGAACAGGGACTCAGAAACGATTTCATGCAAAGGCTCCCAGACGTCCCATCTTTGAAATTAAATTCTAATGAAATGAAGCTTTTTTTTCTTTCTCCTAATCCCATGGGAACTCTTTATTCAGTCCCAAAGGACTCACAGAGACCTTCACGTTAGCAAACACAAGGACGTCCGTTAGACAATCAGAGCAGAAGTGTAGGAATCTTTAGGTCATTGTGTTTGGACCGCCCCAACAGTTCAATGGGAGCACTCTCAGCCCTCTAACAGCAGATATTCACTCCTCTGTAAAGAGCCTTGGTGTTCAAATTTGGAAAACAAATATCTTCTGTGGTTCAGTCCAGCTTCTTCCAGCTGAGACTCATAGCTAAGGTGAAGGCCTACCTCCCTCCCAAAGATTTAGAGAGAGTGGTTCATGCCTTTATTACTTCTAGGCTTGATTATTGTAATTCCTCGTATGTGGGCTTAGACATGTCGTCTATTCAGCGCCTGCAGCTCGCTCTAAACGCTGCTGCTCGCCTCCTGACTGGCAGGAAACAGAGGGAGCACATCACACCCGTGCTGCATGCTCTCGACCGGCTCCCAGTCCGCCACAGGATTGATTTTAAGATTGCACTTTTACAGTACAAGGCCCTGAATGGATTGGCACCATCCTACTTGATCTGATCTTCTCCATGTTCATAACCCAGCTCAAGCACTGAGGTCAACAAACCAGCTGCTGACTGGATGTGCCTAAAAGTCGCCTTAAAACCCGGGGGGACTGAGCTTCTGCAGCAGCGGCCCCCAAGATCTGGAATGGCTTGTCACTCCAATTAAGATCGGCCCCCCTCTGATGAGTGTTTTAAATCTTTGTTGAAGACACATCTCTTCTCTTTGGCCTTCTCCTCGTGAAGAGGACAGTAATATCCTGATATGTTTTTGTCTTGTAAAGCACTTTGGTCAACACTGGTTGTTTTTAAATGTGCTATATAAATAAAGTTGACTTGACTTGACTTCACATCTCTTCACCAACATGAGCTCAAAGTACTAAAACTAGAAAATGAGGAGAACAGATTCATCATTTCATTTATTCCAGTTAAAGCCACATTTCTAAGATCCTCATCATGGATGCAGCATAAGGAAACATTAGTTAAGACAGAGAAGGAGTGTTTGTGCAGCAGTGAAGTCACAGGTTGATGCACACACACGTGACACAATGATTGCAATAATCAACACACACACACACACACAGATGCAGATGAAGGAGCAGAGCGCTGATTAGTTGACTTACAGGCACAAGCTTCATGTACCACTTGGTTGGAGACTGCAGCAGCACAAGAAAAAAACAGACAAAGAACAACAAAGACATACCTGTTAGTGAGATTAGTTTGTAATGCGATTAGTTAGAAAAGGAAAGACATGACAGCAGCTGTGGGATCAAAGGCAGGGAGTCCTCTGTGTGTTAGAAAAAAGCAGCCCACACAACCCCCAATAAGCCTGAAATTCTGTCCGTCTCAGGGTTTCACTTCTTATTCTTCCCCAGGATAAGAGTTTAGTCATCGGAGGACCGAATATAGGCCGCTTTGGGGTCACAGTTTCCCTGGGATATAATGGATCTGCGACTGAACAGGAAGCATAATGGAAGACACACTTAAAACCCTGCATGAGACAAAGACAAAGACTCACATATAATCTCTGCTGATGCATAATTTAACTTCGATTTAGGATACTTATA
>NW_023260199.1:0-6339 GCF_009762535.1 Notolabrus celidotus | reverse complement strand
CTCACTAAGAGAGACAGCTTTCTGTTTTCATGCCCCTAAACTCTGAACTCTCTGCCTCTGGAAGTTAAATACACGAGCTCTCTGAGTGATTTTAAAAGAAAAATTAAAAGTTACCTTTTTAATCTGGATTTTTAAATTGGAGTAATTTATTTGTAGCCCTGGACTGCATTATTATAATCAATTTAACAACATTTATTTATTTAAATATTTCTTGTATTTATCTGATCTTTTTTACTTTAATTACATTTTTATTTTGAATACTTATTTAATTAATTTTACAGAATTTATTTTATTTTATATTTACGTATTTTTTGTATTTATCTGATCTTTTATTACTTTAATTAAATTTGTATTTTTCATATTTATTTTATTTATTTTACTGAATGTATTTTTTTTATATTTCACTATTTTTTGTTATTATTTGTATCTTTATTTATTTAAATATTCCTTGTTTTTACTGTTCTTTTTAACTTTAATTACATTTAATTTTTTTAACTAATTTTATTAATTTTGCTGAATTTATTTTATGTTATATTTAAGTATTTGATTTTTTAATTAAAATTTTTTATATGAATAAAGATATATTTAACACTTTTCATACAGACAAGCATGCAGCCCAAAGTGCTTCATAAAAGAACAGAAAACAACAGAAATGGGTAAAATAATAAAATGTTCAAATAATAAAAAAAAAATATATATATAATAATAAAAAATACTTAAAATAAAACAGAATTAATTCAGTAAAATCAATCAAATAAATAGGGGTAAAAATCAAGACTGAAATACAAAAAGTGTCCTTAAAGCTAAATGGCACAGTTTGAAGGGAGATCTTAAAGGACTAGCTGAGGTGAATGTTAGATTATAGATTATAGGGTAGGTGTTGGATCACCCTCAAGGGCCTCAATATACCAAATATTGATCTTTGAGGTGTGGAAATACTAAACATGGATTGTCTTGGTTGTGGATCATGTGGTCTGTCAGTTCTCACAAACGGATCCTTAACCTGCAGCACACCATGAGTCTGATTCATGTCGTTACTAAAGCCGTTCACACACAAAGAGATAAAACAGATTAACTAATGTGTTATAAATCAGATTACTCAGGTGTGTTTGTGTGATCCAATCAGCCTCCACCCTGTGACTCAATTTAACATTCAAAGAGCAGAGTCGTTAACCACGTCAGGAGTATCCCTGAAAGAAGTCTCTTCTTCTTTCTTCTTCTGCAGTCGTGGTTTTTTATTTCTGGAGGTTTCGTCTGAATCTTCTCTAACAGTCCCGGCCCTTTGAAGTGGAGCCGCTCTGAGCAGCACTCACGTTTGGCTCTTTGATGCCTCTCGAGGTAGTTTGGGAATTATCTGTTCACCGAGGCGAGCCTCAGCTTACGTCGTCAGAGGAGAGCTGACAGGTGGATTCAATTACGCTGTCGGATTGTTTTTGTTTTCCTGGAAGGTTTTCCTCTGCTGTCCGTCTTTACAGAGAAAACCAGACATCAAGAGGCTCTGTCTGTGCCTCAAAGTGTCCATTAATACCTCTGCTACATTTATTTCACATCTAAAAATCAACCTTTATTTATATAGCACCAACAAACGTTCTCCTAACAAAGACCCAACATCAAGACCGGATCAGATCCAGTCCCCTCTCACAGACAGGACTCAGTCTGATCTCATCTTAATCCACCATGAGCAGAGCACTTTGCAGCATTTAGCAAGTTACAGTGGCAAGGACAAACTTCCTTTAACAGGCAGAAACCTCCAGCAGGACCAGACTCATGTTAGACACACATCTGCTGAGACCGTGTTGGAGAGAGGGATAGAGGGAGATGAAGAGAGAGAGAGAGAGAGAGAGATGATAGTGGAGAGACAGATAGTAGTAGTTGTAGCAGCTGGAGTCTG
Organism: Notolabrus celidotus; assembly: GCF_009762535.1. Classification (NCBI taxonomy): domain Eukaryota; kingdom Metazoa; phylum Chordata; class Actinopteri; order Labriformes; family Labridae; genus Notolabrus; species Notolabrus celidotus. The sequence goes on along the minus strand of NW_023260199.1, from coordinate 4,448 downwards.
GACCACGTCCACAGCAGCAGAGATCCAGAGGAACCTACGAGACAAGGGAGCTCAGGGACTCCAGAAAGGTCTAAGAAAAGAGAGAAGAGAGGGAGACCAGAAGAAATAAAAAGAGGAGAATAAATGGTGAAGGAAAGACAGAAGGAAAGGACGGGATGGGAAAAGGAGACATAAAGGATGAAGAAACATGGAGCGAAAGAATGAAAGAAAGAATGAAAGAAAGGAAAAAGGAATTAAAGAAAGAAAGAAGGAAGAAAAAAGAGGAGGAAGTGAAGAAAGCAAGAAAGGAAAGAAAGAAGGAAAGAAGGAAGATAAGAAACAAGGAAGGAATGAAACGAAAAGGGAGAGAGAGAAAGAAAGAAAGAAAAAAAGGATGAATGACAGACCCAAAAAAGGAATCTACGAGACAAGGGAGCTCAGGGACTCCAGAAAGGTCTAAGAAAAGAGAGGGAGACCAGAAGAAAGAAAAAGAGGACAATAAATGGTGAAGGAATGGACGGGATAAGAAAAGGAGACAAAGGATGAAGAGACATGGAAAGAACAAAGTGAGAAAGAAAGAAAGAAAGAAAGGAATGAAAGGAATAAAAGAGAGAAAAGAAAAAGGTATGAAAGAAAGGAAGGAAAGAATGAAGGAAGAAAAAAGAGAAAGAAGAAAGAAAGAAAGAAAGAAGAATGGAATGAAAAGAACAGGGAAAGAATAAAAGAGCAAAAGAAAAGAAAGAAAGAAAGAAAGAAAGAAAGAAAGGATGAATAACAGACCCCAAAAAAGGAATCTACAGCAGAGATCCAGAGGAACCTACGAGACAAGGGAGCTCAGGGACTCCAGAAAGGTCTATGGTTAGTAACTTTAATGGGACAGGGAAGAGTTAAGTGAGAGACAGACAGAGAGAGGAGAGAGAGGGAAAGACAGGATCCCAGTGTGTCAGTCTAAACCTATAGCAGCATAACTAAGACCTGGTCCAAGCCTGATCCAGCTCTAACTATAAGCTTTATCAAAAAGGAAAGTTTGAAGCCTACTCTTAAAAGTAGAGAGGGTGTCTGCCTCCCGGACCCTGACTGGTAGATGATTCCATTTTTTTTATGATGAAACAACTGAAACTGTGAGCTTAGAGTGATGAATGTTATAAGTATCCTAAATCTAAGTTGAATTATGCATCAGCAGAGATTATATGTGGGTCTTTGTCTTTGTCTCATGCAGGGTTTTAAATGTGTCTTCCATTATGCTTCCTGTTCAGTCGCAGATCCATTTTATCCCAGGGAAACTGTGACCCCAAAGCGGCCTATATTCGGTCCTCCGATGACTAAACTCTTATCCTGTGGAAGAATAAGAAGTGAAACCCTGAGACGGACAGAATTTCAGGCTTATTGGGGGTTGTGTGGGCTGCTTTTTTCTAACACACACAGGACTCCCTGCCTTTGATCCCACAGCTGCTGTCATGTCTTTCCTTTTCTAACTAATCGCATTACAAACTAATCTCACTAACAGGTATGTCTTTGTTGTTCTTTGTCTGTTTTTTTCTCGTGCTGCTGCAGTCTCCAACCAAGTGGTACATGAAGCTTGTGCCTGTAAGTCAACTAATCAGCGCTCTGCTCCTTCATCTGCATCTCTCTGTGTGTGTGTGTGTGTGTGTTGATTATTGCAATCATTGTGTCACGTGTGTGTGCATCAACCTGTGACTTCACTGCTGCACAAACACTCTACTCTGTCTTAACTAATGTTCCCTTATGCTGCATCCATGACAAGGATCTTAAACATGTGGCTTTAACTGGAATAAATGAAATGATGAATCTGTTCTCCTCGTTTTCTAGTTTAAGTACTTTGAGCTCATGTTGGTGAACAGATGTAAAGTCAAGTCAAGTCAACTTTATTTATACAGCACATTTAAAAACAACCAGTGTTGACCAAAGTGCTTTACAAGACAAAAACATATCAGGATATTACTGTCCTCTTCACGAGGAGAAGGCCAAAGAGAAGAGATGTGTCTTCAACAAAGATTTAAAACAGTCATCAGAGGGGGGCCGATCTTAATTGGAGTGACAAGCCATTCCAGATCTTTGGGGCCGCTGCTGCAGAAGCTCGGTCCCCCCGGGTTTTAAGGCGACTTTTAGGCACATCCAGGAGCAGCTGGTTTGTTGACCTCAGTGCTTGAGCTGGGTTATGAACATGGAGAAGATCAGCCAAGTAGGATGGTGCCAATCCATTCAGGGCCTTGTACTAAAAGTGCAATCTTAAAATCAATCCTTCTGACGGACTGGGAGCCGGTGGAGAGCATGCAGCACGGGTGTGATGTGCTCCCTCTGTTTCCTGCCAGTCAGGAGGCGAGCAGCAGCGTTTAGAGCGAGCTGCAGGCGCTGAATAGACGACATGTCTAAGCCCACAAACTAAGAATTACAATAATCAAGCCTAGAAGTAATAAAGGCATGGACCACTCTCTTAATCCTTGGGAGGGAGGTAGGCCTTCACCTTAGCTCTGAGTCTCAGCTGGAAGAAGCTGGACTGAACCACAGAAGAGATTTGTTTCCCAAATTTGAAGGCACTGTCAAAATGAACACCAAGGCTCTTTACAGAGGAGTGAATATCTGCTGTTAGAGGGCTGAGAGTGCTCCCATTGAACTGTTGGGGCGGTCCAAACACAATGACCTAAAGATTCCTACACTTCTGCTCTGATTGTCTAACGGACGTCCTTGTGTTTGCTAACGTGAAGGTCTCTGTGAGTCCTTTGGGACTGAATAAAGAGTTCCCATGGGATTAGGAGAAAGAAAAAAAAGCTTCATTTCATTAGAATTTAATTTCAAAGATGGGACGTCTGGGAGCCTTCGCATGAAATCGTTTCTGAGTCCCTGTTCCAGTTCTCACCGCAGAAGGTTTGACTTTATGCAACTGTCTTGCTATAAAGATTTCTGCGCTCAAAATAAAGCATGCATTCTGACATTGGTCATGTGGAATTGAGTTTGTAAATACTCCACATTTAAGTGAGTTAAAAGTCCTGAACATGCAGGGAATAATTGGGACTAACAATGATCTGAATCTCCTAATGAGCCGTTTCATTGTATCTGTGCAGATCTTAACTCTCCCACAGTGGGAAGGTTTCCCTCTCAGTGTTCTCCAGCCTGATTCAGTTCCCTCCACTCATGAGTAAAGCTAATAAAGCCTGAAAGTGGCTGCTGCTGCTTTAAAGAGATGCATGTTGCACACTTCTTCACGACACAGCTGTGTTTAAATAACTGAAGTCCACAGAGTGTGGCTGATTGAACGTGTGATTAATCGTCTGTCGTGCTCTGCAGGCTCGCTACAGGAAGGAGCAGACGTCGACTCAGCCGCTCCCCTGGATCCCTCCTGTGGACAACCTGCTGAAAGACAGCACTGACGGCTCGGCGCTCGGGGCGATGCTGCACTTCTACTGCCCTCAGCTGCTGCCGTTAGAAGGTGAGGAGAGAGTTAGACTTCTGTGTTGACTACATCCTGTTTTATAAATGGACGTAGTCTCTGTGACGTCACCCGTCTGTTCCTGAAGCCCTGTTTTGAAGCCGATCATCGGCGGGTGCCATATTGGAAACTTCATCCGAGCTAGTGTGAGGTAAAGAGGCGGGGCTTTAGCCTCCTCGCTAACAGCTACAGTGTTCCCGCCTGTCAATCAAGTCAGCCACGCCCTTATTCGGGCAAAACTCATGAGTTTGATATCTTCACATACACCGAGCTATAAAAACCCACGAGTCTCTAACGTCTTTAAAGAAAACTGGATTAACTCAAAATTTAAAGGCCCTGTGAGGAGTTTTGAAGTGGCTGAGAAACAGACTGAAAATGATACTGATGCCTCTTTTTCACCTTCAATAGCAAACAAGTCCATCAGCAGCAACACTGACACCTTCTCTGTTGTCATTTTTAATGCCTGACACCGCCCTGAGGGGGTAGGTGTCAGACCAGATGATGGACATCTCGCTTCAGAAACAGCCTTTATTTGACTGTTTTCATGGAAAATAATCACATTGCTTGATAAAGTTGACTGTTAAAAGACAACAGGATGAGGTTTTTGTTGAAAACACTGCTTTTACATATGAAGGACAAGAGATAAGAGGTATCACTTTGTCCACAAGGGTGCGCCAGAACCGATACAAAACAAAAGTTCCTCACAGCAGCTCTAAATAACTATTATTTAGTTTCAATTCTCAGATATGGACAGTGGGGTATATATTTGTTCTATTGGTGTGTATGTGGTTTCTGGTGTTTCTGCAGCCAGCCTCTAGTGGACAATTCAGGAACTGCAGTTTTTTAGACCCATATTTTAAGACCAGAGGTTGCCGCCTGGTTAAAACACACAGAACATAAGACACTGTATAATAAATAAATAAAAAAAAAACAATCATGATAAAACACATAAAACAACTTAATGTAATAAAGCTTTAACCCTTTAAATTCAACAACCACTAACATGTTTATTTCTGCTGTA
>NW_023260198.1:0-32584 GCF_009762535.1 Notolabrus celidotus | reverse complement strand
TTTAACCGACTCCTGGATTAGTGTGGACATGTCGTTCCGAAGCGAGGCTCGTTGCTTCTCTAGTTCCGAAACCAGCTGGCACATTGATAAGGTGTCCGGAGAATCTTTGATGAGACCGGGTGCATCATTAGCATTAGAGCTTGTGGCTGCCATTTTAGCCAGTTTGCTAGCTACAGTAGCCGCTCCACCACTCGTAACCGGGCAGCTCGGTGTGTTGCTAGCTTTGGATTTATTACCACTCATTCCACGGTCAAGTAGGAACTAAAACAGTAATCTGTCCTCTAAAACACTTTCCAGAATCAATTTGTGGTGTTTACAGAGATATATTAACAATTCAGCCGGGAGACCTCTTTCACACGTCTTTCTCCTATCACGTCATCACCGGAAGCCTTCCTAAGTTTGCTTTCAAAGATATTTATACTCTGTGACAATCAATCAATCGATCTTTATTTATGTTGCACCTTTCATACAAATCAAATGCATTTAAAGGTGCACTACAGCGATTGAAAACAAGAAAAAGAGCAGAAATAAAACAATATTACATTTTAAAGGTGACATATCACGCTTTTCTCATCAACATATATTGGTCTAAGAGGTCCCCAAAACATGTCTTTAAAGTTTATGCTCAAAAAAACACTTTGAAATCAGATTTTGGTCTGCCTGAAAAACCCTCTTCTTCAGTCCTCCTCAGAACACTCTGTTTTCCCTCTGACCACGCCCCCTCGGGAAGTGGGTGTGGCCTCGGCTGTCCAGCACGTTGATCTAATGTTTACATGTTGGCTGAATATACACGGCTGCTCACAGACCCGCGTTACTTCAACCCTCTGAATCTGATCCAGAATCTGATCCTGATGGAGAGGCGCCTGCAGCAGGACCTTTCTGAAGGATTGGTCACAGATTTAGTGTTTCTGGTTTTATTTGTCAGTATGTAGACGTGTGTCTTGGTACACAGCTACCAACATGTAGCTATGTGGCTATGCTAACTAGCGCTAGCACTTATCCATGATAAATAAAAATCATCCACTAGATCTTCAAATCTGCAGACGTGGGGAGTAAAACCGACCTCTACCAGAAAGGCAGCAGGACCTTTCTAAAGGATTGGTCACAGATTTAGTGTTTCATGTTGTTTTATTTATCAGAATGTCGACGTGTGTCTTGGTACACAGCTACAGCTACGACATGTAGCTATGTGGCTATGCTAACTAGCCCTAGCACTTATCCATGATAAATAAAAATCATCCACTAGATCTTCAAATCTGCAGACGTGGGGAGTCAAACCGACCTTTGTGTTTATTAAGACAGCCTACAACTAGCATGCCTCCCTCCTAAGCTCCTTGTTAGCACACATGTGTGCAGGGAATGAAAAACGGAGGAGGGGTTGAGTTGTATTTTATACAGTCTATGGGCTGAACAAGCTCCGAGCTCTGACTTCCTGTTACAGACCGGATGGCGTTGTTACGTAACAAAACACTGAAGTCTGAAACGGCTGGTTTCAGCACACATTTACAGAAAGGTGGAGAAATCAGAACAGGGGCAGAATGGATTCTTTTCATTCTCGGGGGGTTTGTAGACAGGGACACAGATTTCAGGTAGAGAACCATTAAAAAGTCCATTCTGCATGATATGTCACCTTTAAGAAATGATGATAATTTTATTTATTGAGCAACATATAAAAAAACAGGTTATAAAGTGTTTTTACATGAGCAGAAAAATAAAACAAGCAGGTCATAAAATCACACAAAGCAAGATCAAGAAGTAAAATATTTCAAAAGACGCGAATTCCTCTAAAATATATATTTCTAAATAGTTAAAACAATAAAAGAAATAAGTAATAAGAAAAAAGGCTCAGCTAAAATGTGCAATAAAAGTTGTTTTTTGTGCAAGAAATGTGCTACACAAGAAGGAGGTGACCAAGGGGCAGGTATAAAGAATTTCAAATAAACAAGGTTCAAATAGGAACAGCATAAAGAATGGAGAGACAAATTTAATATTAAGAAGAAGAAGAAGAAGGGGGACAAAAGCAACAACAATTAATGTTTGAACAAAAATAGAGGAGGAATAACCTTTAAACAATAAACAATGAAGCAGGACAATAATCCAAATAAATAAATAATAACATTAATGAGAGTGCCATAACTATTAATATCTGGGCGTTAAACTAAATCCAAATAATCCAAATAAAATATTTGTATGTATATCATACAGTATAATAATAATTTAAAATATGATAAAAAAGTTTAAAAGTATGTTTTAAGAAAGTTGATTCGTCCTGCAGCAAGATGAAGACATCCAGCTACAGAACAATGTGAACATGAAACCACAACAAACCACCAGATTCAACAAACCATCAAAACACAAACACAGTTAACAGAGACCACATTCTGCAGGGTCAGGTTTCACTGAAAACCTGCTCCTCATACGAGTCCAGCTTTGTCTCTCTCTGTGCATCGCAGGTTTTTAGTGATCTGTTGATTTATTTTAAAGTCTAAAGAAGATACAGGAGGAGGATCTGTTTTTATTTGCACACAGAGCAGGAAGTGAGAACTGATCACAAGAAGTCACTGTGGACGCATGCAAAGTGTTAGCGCTCATACTCTGAGCTGTCACTCAGGAGGCGTCAGGTATAAACGACCACTGAAGGGGTTTTCAACTGGAGGGACTTCACCCTGGAACTACGTGCGTTTCTACCGGTGGACCCAGGGTCTAAATTTAGTTCAGGGGTAGATATTCCCACCCCCTGAAAAGCCCCTGCAAGGGGGGTAGTACATTTCAAAGATCCCGGGACTTTCAGGGGGCGGGCCCTGCAATGCTGAACGTGTCTGATTGGTAGATTAACCTCAGTGTTTTTATTCCTCCCTCCGTCCACAATAACATCACACACATCTGTGATTCTCTTGATTTCTCTTTCTTTCATTAGTTTTTATTTGTTCTATCTTTTTTGTATGTGTGTGTACTTTTCAAAAGAAGAAGCTGTGATTCTCTTGATTTAGCAGCTTGTAACAGTAGTCTTCTCTCAGCCCACCGTGAATGCGTCTCTCCTCCCGGTGTTCCGGTTTTAAAAGTGACCCTGTAAACTGGAGACCTTCAGCTGAACGTGTCAGTGTTTGTGGAGTTTACACAGCTGTTGAAACACAGAGGGAGTTCCTGGGAATGCAAACTAGTTTAGTTTTTATTAAGATTTCAAAATATCCTCATCAGATATTTAATGATGGTCTAAAGACGTTTATGAGGGATGCATCCGGCTGAGAGTCTCCAGTTAACAGGGTCGCTGTTTAAACCAAAACACCGGCCGATCTCTGCGATCACGGCTTTTTGAGTTCAAAAGGATTTTAAAGCCGTGTTGAAACGTCTTTGCTACTCGCGCTTATCTCCTCTCACGTGTTGATTCAGTGAATCCATCTGTGATGAAATATAGCACCATCTAAAACAGACCAGCTGAGTCTCTTCATGCTAACAGGCTAACAGGCTAACTGTTGTGTTGCTCATAATGATACCTGCCTGTCCGTCTGCTTCTATGGTGCCATCTGTGATGAATGGCATTCCTCTTTGTGTTACTGCCCTCTACTGGTCTGGTGGTGTAGTGCATTTACTTTTTTCCTCCATACGTCACTGGCCTGATTTACACAATCTACCCGGGACTTCAGCCCGCGGTCGAAATGCAGACAACAATGGGGGCACAGGAACCTTTTAGTTCAGGGTAAAGTAGTTCTGGGGGCTGAAAGACCCCGGGACTCTTGGTTGAAATGCATCTTATGATAATGAAGCTGCAGCATCAAGCAGGACAGACAGTTTGTCGTCTATCTGTCGATTGATGAGATCTGTGACTCTAAAGTTGATGAGCTAACCTGCAGCTTTGTTAGATGATCAAACAGAAAACAGACGTAGCGTCTGAGTGTCAGAGCTGTTGTAGCAACAGCTCTGTGAAGTTTTCATGGTGTTCAGGGTAAATCTCCTGCAGCATGAGCTGGAGTATTGAGCAATGCATTGGTCAACTGTTGCAAATAATGTGCAGTGATTACTGTCATGTGATTGTAAACACAGAAACAACCTCACTCCAGCTTTAGTCCCTGAGACAGTCGGTTTGTGAAAGCTTGGAGATCCTTGTGAGTAAAGATGAAAACAAATAGTGACAGCTGATTTAAAATAAGCTGCAAACTTTACTCCCAGTGTGTCATCTCAGAGAAAACTCTCTGCACACACACACCTGTTTGCTTAGTGAGGATCCAGGGAGTCGCTCAGATAATAACCGCCTCTCCACCACTGCATGCTGAGACACGCTCCTCATAACTGTCAACAACACAATCAGGTATGAACGCGGGATGAGCGGTGATCACACAGATCAGAGAGGAGGTGAAAATGATGCAGCTTTCTGTGTCTGCAGAGTGTGGAGGTAGTGTCCTGACCGCTTGTTGGGGTTGATTAAGGTGAAAGTCTTCTTGTTTCAGAGCCAAAGACCAGACTGTGCTGCAGTGGTCTCCCCCCTCTCAGCCGGTTCACATTGAGTGGAAGTGTTACTGAAGCCTGCTCTCAAATCGAAGCCAGCTTTCTGTCTGCTCAGTGAAAGCTTCAACTTTTGTGACCACACTTCCTGCAGCGGCCAACCTGAGTCTCACGCTTCACTTTAAACAAGCACATTTATCAGTTTCCCATCGTTCTCAGCCGTCAGACCAACATGCAGACATTTGCAGCCTCTTTATATTTGAATGCAAGTGACCACAATCTGTGGCGAAATGAAGTGAAACAGCCCCGAAGTCTCGCCAAAGAGCGTAAAACGTGCATTTATAATCAGATTGGTTGTTCTAGAGAGAAGTCGGTGAATGATTCATCTCAATTCATTCTCATTTAAGCATCAAGTCAGTTTCTTTCAGAGAGAAGTGACACCTCAGGATTATTTTTCTCCTGGTAGAAACCAAGCAGCAACTTCCGGTCTTAAAATATGAAGCCAAATACAGAAGTGCTAAAAACTGCAGTTCATCAAGCGTCCACTAGAAGCTGGCTGCAGAAACACAGGAAACCACATACACACCCATTCAAAGAAGACGATCTTTACAGCAGAAATAAACATGTTTACAGCCTGGTTCAAAACACAGTTTAGGTCTGAATAGCTCCTTTCTAGGGATGCACCGATCCTACTTTTTAGGTCAGGATACCAATGTCGATACCTGGGCTTTGGTATCTACCGATACCGATACTAGCCAATCCGATCCTGGTATTGATTTAACAATCTCTAATGTGAGGATAGAATCATGTTTTGGCAACTTCAACTGGTGAACTGTACCTGGGTTCCAAGTGCTAAACCAGAGGCTGGAATCCCTTAAAGGTGACATATCACGCTTCTTTCATCAACATATATTGGTCTAAGAGGTCCCCAAAACATGTCTTTAAAGTTTATGCTCAAAAAAACACTTTGAAATCAGATTTTGGTCTGCCTGAAAAACCCTCTTCTTCAGTCCTCCTCAGAACACTCTGTTTTCTCTCTGACCACGCCCCCTCAGGAAGTGGGTGTGGTCTCGGCTCTCCAGCACGTTGATCTAATGTTTACATGTTGGCTGAATATACACGGCTGCTCACAGACCACGTTACTTCAACCCTCTGAATCTGATCCAGAATCTGATCCTGATGGAGAGGCGCCTGCAGCAGGACCTTTCTGAACCATTGGTCACAGATTTAGTGTTTCGTGTTTTATTTGTCAGTATGTCGACGTGTGTCTTGGTACACAGCTATGAACATGTAGCTATGTGGCTATGCTAATTAGCTCTTGCACTTATCCATGACAAATAAAAATAATCCACTAGATCTTCAAATCTGCAGACGTGGGGAGTCAAAGCGACCTTTGTGTTTATTAAGACAGCCTACAACTAGCATGCCTCCCTCCTAAGCTCCTTGTTAGCACACATGTGTGCAGGGAATGAAAAACGGAGGAGGGGTTGAGTTGTATTTTATACAGTCTATGGGCTGAACAAGCTCCGAGCTCTGACTTCCTGTTACAGACCGGATGGCGTTGTGACGTATGAAAAACACTGAAACTGAAACGGCTGGTTTCAGCACACATTTACAGAAAGGTGGAGAAATCAGAACAGGGGCAGAATGGAGTCTTTTCATTCTCAGAATGTAGAAAGATTTTTTTTTAATCTTTGTGAAAGCAGTCTGTTGTTCACTGACATAGCTTAGCTCACCTGAAACAGTCCGTGGGACCTTGCAGCCTCTGTGATGACTCTCTTATAGACGGCCTGGCGTCTGCAGAGATGTGGTGGGACGTAATGGCCTCATATGACTCGGTGGCTCTGGACGTCCACCCATCACACGTCAGGGCCACTCTTTGCGCAGAGCTAAGAGACGTTTTTACGGCCTCCTTTACCTCCTCGTACATCTTGGGCACAGCGGTGTTTACCACGTGGACTCGCTGCGGTATCCTGTAACGCTGGTCTAAAGTCTGCACCATCCACCTAAAGCCGGCGTTGTCGACCACGTTGTACGGCCGCAAATCTTTACAAATAAAATGCACAAGTGATTCCGTGATCCGCTGAGCACGAGGTGATACAGATGGAAGCAAGTTATCCAGCGTAGTTTTATCTTAACCAACAAACTGTTTCAATTACGAGTTGCGGTCTCACATCAAGAGACCTAAAGTTTATCAAACACTCCACACAGTCAAGGCCAACACTACAGCAGTCCATCATCTGAGAGGAAAGAGTGATGGAGAATGAATTCTGATCCATTGTTCGCCCACTCTGTCCTGCAGCGTGTGGACCACCTCAGCCAGGATGAAGAGGTGTGTATCGTCCAGATCCTTGAGAATGAACTTCTTTCCAAGGGCCATTTTCTCATCCTTCAGTTATCAGGCCCCTCTCCTTTGGAATCATCTACCAGTCAGGGTCCGGGAGGCAGACACCCTCTCTACTTTTAAGAGTAGGCTTCAAACTTTCCTTTTTGATAAAGCTTATAGTTAGAGCTGGATCAGGCTTGGACCAGCTTTTGTCATGCTGCTATAGGCCTAGACTGCCGGGGGAACTGGCACACTGACACACTGGGATCCTAGCTCACCCCCTTCCCCCCAACCCCTTCATCACTTACTTCAACTCTGCCTGTCCCATTAAAGTTCCTAACCATAGACCTTTCTGGAGTCCCTGAGCTCCCTTGTCTCGTAGATTCCTCTGAGCTGCCGTAGACGTCCTCCTGCTGTGGACGATCTGGACTCCAGCAGCAACAGCTTCTACGACTCGTCTCATCACTATCACTTCTCTCTCTTACTCCCCTCTATCTGTCTTTCCAGACCCAACTCAGTCGAGGCATGATGGCTGTCTAACATGAGTCTGGTCCTGCTGGAGGTTTCTGCCTGTTAAAGGAAGTTTGTCCTCTCCACTGTAACTAGCTAAATACTGTGTAATGCTCATGGTGGATTAAGGTGGGGTCAGACTGAGTCTGATCCTGTCTTGGTGTTGGGTCTCTGTTCATAATTTGACATAGAGTGGTCTAGACCTGCTCTGTTTGTAAAAGCGTCTTGAGATAACGTTTGTTGTGATTTGGCGCGATACAAATAAAGATTGATTGATTGATTGACAAACTAAAAAAAACAAAAACAGGTTGGATGAATTTGTTTGCTCCAGAGGAGTCCAGAGTTTTACTGGTTTGTTAATCCAGTTTAAGAGCGACACGTTCTGTTCTGCAAAAACCAGAAACCCTCACAGAGAAGCGTTAAAGCCGGCCTGCTCCTCTTCACTCCTCTTCACGGCGTCTTTAAAGAGAGTTCCTGTAAAGTTGGAGTGAATCCAACACAGAGGTGATTAATTAATAAACCGCTTTGTTAGAAGTCATGAAGGAGCACCCAAAGCACTCTTATGATAATGACATGTCTTTACGTAATTGCTGCGAGCACATGACACACGACGGACTCGTTTCACACGGCCGGGCTGCCAGCTGTGCTTTCAGAGATCTGTGATGTAACCACAAATCCTCTCAGACCACCAGAGCCAGCGAGCCAGCGTCAGGTCCTTTCAAACTGGTTTTTAAAAGCCCCGTCATTCTCATTCCTCCTCGCGTGGTGCTCCAGCTCCTAACAAAGAAACCTGACTGTCAACATATTTCCTGTCCTCTCTGAGACTCCAGCACTAAAACACACAATCCGTAGGTTCTTCAAACATGACAAAGCTGTGATCACGACGGTGACTCTGTGAGGTTTGTTCACCCTGCTCTGAGTTTGGACGTCTGCCCTCTCCTCTTAGTTTCCATCCTCTGGGTGATTAAGAGACTTTGGTTCTGTGCAGCATTTTCGATCCTCTCAGGATTCTCTCAGGAAGTGGAAATGTCCTTTATTTGCGATATTACTGCAGAATGTGATGGGGATATTTTATCTTTGCATTTGTTTCTTTTTGCATTTTAAAAATGAGTGCAGCTGATTAAATGCATGCAATTATTTGTTGTAGTGGTTGGCCTGCGTCTGACCTCCTGACCACTAGATGGCAGCGTTGCCCTCAGAGGTCTGGTTTTCAGTGAAGCTAGCCCCCAATTTACACAGGATGCGTTGCGTAGCGTTGCATTAAGCCTTGAGTCCACAGGATGCGTTACGGCTACACTGCGCAAGTTAAGATTAGATAAGAGAAATTCGTGGAGTTACAGCAGCAAACAAGACGGTGTTCAACAAGAATATATATATAAAGAAATGTCCATCAGAGACGACAGCTTGGCCATCATTTTCCTGTCAGCCACCACCTCCACAGGGTCCAGGACTGAGCTGGCCTTCTTCCCCAGTTAGTTCAGTCTTGCTCTCCTGTATCCTGTCCGCCCACAGCAGGTGAAATCCTTCCAATGTGGCGTTCGTGTCCGGTGTTAGCTCTGTTAGCATGATGCTACTCTGCCATGCTACTTTTCCATGTAAACCTCAATTCAGAATTACTATTTCCATGTAAACACAAAGGAGAATACTTTAATTCAGAATTATTTAATTCTGAATAGTTAATTCAGAATTCAAAAACATCATGTAACCGTGGCCACTGACTGATCTAACAGGGTTGATGTCGGTCCCAGCTTCAACTCATCTACATACACACTGTGGTCATAGTCAATCAATCAATCAATCAATCTTTATTTGTATAGCGCCAAATCACAACAAACGTTATCTCAAGACGCTTTTACAAACAGAGCAGGTCTAGACCACAATATGTCAAATTATGAACAGAGACCCAACACCAAGACAGGGTAAGACTCAGTCTGACCCCACCTTAATCCATCATGAGCATTGCACATCGCAGTATTTAGCTAGTTACAGTGGAGAGGACAAACTTCCTTTAACAGTCAGAAACCTCAGGCAGAACCAGACTCATGTTAGACAGCCATCATGCCTCGACTGAGTTGGGTCTGGAAAGACAGATAGAGGGGAGTAAGAGAGAGAGGTGATAGTGATGAGACGAGTTGTAGAAGCTGTTGCCGCTGGAGTCCAGATCGTCCACAGCAGGAGGACGTCTACGGCAGCTCAGAGGAATCTACGAGACAAGGGAGCTCAGGGACTCCAGAAAGGTCTATGGTTAGTAACTTTAATGGGACAGGCAGAGTTAAAGTAAGTGATGAGGGGGTTGGGGGGAAGAGGGTGAGCTAGGATCCCAGTGTGTCAGTGTGCCAGTTCCCCCGGCAGTCTAGGCCTATAGCAGCATGACAAAAGCTGGTCCAAGCCTGATCCAGCTTAACTATAATATATAATATAATAGTCACACCCCCGCCTATTGGAAGCAAACAAGATAAACCCCTGTATAAATCATGGGCCACCTGCTGTTTAAAGCCAGTGTTAGACTGTTCTCTGTGCTAACATTTACTCAAGTTGACAGTCTTGATCAGGGCCCGTCTGCACGTCCAGACTAGGGATGTAAATTTTAAGTATTTTCCGTGATCAATTTTTGGAAATGTTAACGATCAAATAATCGATTAATTGATTAAAAAAAACATTATTATTCTTACGTCAAAAACAAGGCCAAATACGTTGTTTTCCCCCTAAATTATATTTTCTACAGCAACAAAATGCATATCACTGACGGGATTGAATACGGGCACACGTTTGACACGCAGAATATCAACGATCAGGCTCATTAAAATATTCTCCGCGGACATAATCTTATAAAGTGAAGGCTCATAATACTAACAGAAAAGTACTTCAGACTCACAGTGTCCAGTTTTCTGTCTACTCGTTCTTATTGAGAAAAATAAACATGTGTATTCGGTCAGGTGTCAGCCAGGAGCGCAACCGGGTCATAATCAGTCCCGCTGCAGAAAAGCTCAGACGGCTCTGATGTTGCTGGTCTGTAAACGTAGCGTACCAGAATTTCCCACCTGTCTGTTGCCTTCGTATCCAAAGGTGGGAAATATCCTGTTTAAAGCTGTCAACCTTTGTGTCCGTGTTGTTGTTGGCAGCAGTTTTGTATTGATCCTCTTTTAAAAAGCACACCTGACGCAAAGCCGCAGCCGCCAGCTGAGCGTCTCCGCTGTGCGCAACACCTTTAACAGCTGATTCACATCCAAACATGCTTTAAAGGTGACATATCATGCAAAATTGCCTTTTAATGGTTTTTTACCTGAAATATGTTTCCCTGGCATGTCTACAAACCCCCCGAGAATGAAAAAAATCCATTCTGCCCCTGTTTTGATTTCTCCACCTTTCTGTAAATGTGTGCTGAAACCAGCCGTTTCAGACTTCAGTGTTTTTGTTACGTAACAACAATATCCGGTCTGTCACGGAGTCAGAGCTCGGAGCTTGTTCAGCCCATAGACTGTATGAAATACAACTCAACCCCTCCTCTGTTTTTCATTCCCTGCACACATGTGTGCTAACAAGGAGCTTAGGAGGGAGGCATGCTAGTTGTAGGCTGTCTTAATAAACACAGAGGTCGGTTTTACTCCCCACGTCTGCAGATTTGAAGATCTAGTGGATGATTTTTATTTATCATGGATAAGTGCTAGCGCTAATTAGCATAGCCACATAGCTATATGTTCATAGCTGTAGCTGTAGCTGTAGCTTGTCGACATACTGACAAATAAAACAACAAGAAACACTAAATCTGTGACCAATCCTTCATAAAAGGTCCCGCTGCCTTTCTGGCAGAGGTCGGTTTTACTCCCCACGTCTGCAGATTTGAAGATCTAGTGGATGATTTTTATTTATCATGGATAAGTGCTAGAGCTAGTTAGCATAGCCACATAGCTACATGTTCGTAGCTGTGTACCAAGACACACGTCGACATACTGATAAATAAAACAACAAGAAACACTAAATCTGTGACCAATCGTTCAGAAAGGTCCTGCTGCAGGCGCCTCTCCGTCAGGATCAGATTCTGGATCAGATTCAGAGGGTTGAAGTAACGCGATCTCTGAGCAGCCGTGTATATTCAGCCAACATGTAAACATTAGATCAACGTGCTGGAGAGCCGAGGCACATCCACTTCCGGAGGGGGTGGGGTCAGAGAGAAAACAGAGTGTTCTGATGAGGGCTGAAGAAGAGGGTTTTTCAGGCAGACCAAAATCTGATTTCAAAGTGTTTTTTTGAGCATAAACTTTAAAGACATGTTTTTGGGGACCTCTTAGACCAATATATGTTGATGAAAAAAGCGTGATATGTCCCCTTTAAACTTAAAACACCTCCCTGATAGATGAGTTTAATATGAGACCACATGATGTTTGTTCCACGTGACGGAAAATTGATAACAAAAATGCGTGTTTCGAGTAATTTCTTAACAATCAATTAATCGATAATCGATTAATTGTGGTCATCCCTAGTCCAGACATTAGCGATGAAAACGATGGTGTTAGCTCTGTTAGCATGATGCTACTCTGCCAGTATTCCCTCTGGTGCTAGGTTAGCTTGTCCACCTCATCGTAGATAGATCTTACATTCCCCATTACGGTGGGTGGAAGGACAGGTCCATGTCGTCTTTTCTTAGCTTGCACCTCAGTACCAGCACGTCGTCCTCGCCTCCTTCTCCTCAGCTCACAGGGAAACACCGGGCCTAGCATCGTTTAGCATCGACATGCTACGGGCTGCTAACAGCTGATCTCGTATGTAAACAATGTTACCATGGAAAATATATATATATATATATATAAATATGCACAGAAAAGACCGACCTGGACAGGAAGTCAGGCACGAGAATCGATGTAACATCCACCAATTTCAAAATAAAACATCGTGCAGATTGACGCGTGCCGGGCGCGGGTTTCATTAAAAATGCATGGGGGGCATGGGGGGCACGCTCCGGAGACAGAGCTCAGATGCGCCGCGGCATCCGGAAGAAATAGTAGTCCTGTGTTTCTGATCCGGAGGACTCTGACCTGCCGGATCAGAGACGCAGCCGGAACGCAACGGACTGGATCCAGTGGAAGTTAACACATTGACTAGATTAGAAACCTATCAGACACGGTGCTGTGACGGATCGGAGATGGATCTGGAGGAATTTGCCCGTTACTGCTTACAGTGAAGCTGAGACTCACCAGGAACAGATGTTTTTCTTCCCTTACCTAAAATCTCTAAAAGTAGTATGGGAGGTAGAACCTTCAGTTATCAGGCCCCTCTCCTTTGGAATCATCTACCAGTCAGGGTCCGGGAGGCAGACACCCTCTCCACTTTTAAGAGTAGGCTTCAAACTTTCCTTTTTGATAAAGCTTATAGTTAAGCTGGATCAGGCTTGGACCAGCTTTTGTCATGCTGCTATAGGCCTAGACTGCAGGGGGAACTGGCACACTGACACACTGGGATCCTAGCTCACCTTCTTCCCCCCAACCCCTTCATCACTTACTTTAACTCTGCCTGTCCCATTAAAGTTACTAACCATAGACCTTTCTGGAGTCCCTGAGCTCCCTTGTCTCGTAGATTCCTCTGAGCTGCCGTAGACGTCCTCCTGCTGTGGACGATCTGGACTCCAGCTGATACTGACGTGCTGGACTCCAGCGGCAACAGCTTCTACGACTCATCTCATCACTATCACCTCTCTCTTTTACTCCCCTCTATCTGTCTTTCCAGACCCAACTCAGTCGAGGCATGATGGCTGTCTAACATGAGTCTGGTCCTGCTGGAGGTTTCTGCCTGTTAAAGGAAGTTTGTCCTCTCCACTGTAACTAGCTAAATACTGCGATGTGCAATGCTCATGATGGAGTAAGGTGGGGTCAGACTGAGTCTTACCCTGTCTTGGTGTTGGGTCTCTGTTCATAATTTGACATAGTGTGGTCTAGACCTCCTATGTTTGTAAAAGCGTCTTGAGATAACGTTTGTTGTGATTTGGCGCGATACAAATAAAGATTGATTGATTGATTGATTGATTGATTCCCTTCCAATCATGACGGGCGATAGTGAAATCTTCTAAAGTTGATAACTGGACGTAAACAACGCAGCGCTTTGAGAAGGAAGTCTTTATTTCGGTCGTGTAGATTTCATGGAGACAGACCTGAACAGGAAAACAGAACCACAGCGGCCTTGTGGAGCTCCGTGTGTTCAGCTGTACAATAATGTGATCATCGTTGGTGTGACGTTTGGTAATGATGTTATCGGCCCAGGAATAGAGCTGAGTGCTGATATAATCAGATGAGATGGATCTGTGAGCTGGGGTCTGGCTCCTGTGGACCAGAACTATCACCTGCAGGAGGATGATGGTGTGTTTATGTGCAGAGTTATGAAACACAGTTATGTTTTGGTTTGCACTCGGCGTTCTGACTCATGAGTAGTCTGATAGCGACGGATCAGCCGCTCTTCGTCTCGTGTGAATCAGATAACAGCAGAATTCCTTCATCTGAACTTTCCTCTGAACTCGTCACCTGCAGTTCCCTGCTGCTGCACAAGAGGGCGACATCTCTAGGAGTAGTCCCTGTTCCTACATGAATCCAGCACACACACGTCTCTCTTCTTATTTCATCACTCCCCTCCCTCCCTCCTCAGGTATGACTCAGCAGGTTCATATCAGCGGCTCCCTTCACGAGGTGGTTTCCCTTGTCCACATCACGGGGGAATTCCTCCTGCTCTGGTTTAAATGATTGTTTCTGTGGACTCTAACCCACATAGAGACAAAAACAAGCGTAAGAGATGAACAGAAGGTCTGATTCATGGTGTCTGGTCATATTGTGGCTCTTTAATGAATTTATTTAGAGGGTAGAGAAGGAGTGATCTGCAGGAATGAGGCCGCCCACAATAACATCACACACATTTGTGATTCTCTTGATTTCTCTTTCTTTCATTAGTTTTTATTTGTTCTATCTTTTTTGTATGTGTGTGTACTTTTCAAAAGAAGAAGCTGTGATTCTCTTGATTTAGCAGCTTGTAACAGTAGTCTTCTCTCAGCCCACCGTGAATGCGTCTCTCCTCCCGGTGTTCCGCTTTTAAAAGTGACCCTGTAAACTGGAGACCTTCAGCTGAACGTGTCAGTGTTTGTGGAGTTTACACAGCTGTTGAAACACAGAGGGAGTTCCTGGGAATGCAAACTAGTTTAGTTTTTATTAAGATTTCAAAATATCCTCATCAGATATTTAATGATGGTCTAAAGACGTTTATGAGGGATGCATCCGGCTGAGAGTCTCCAGTTAACAGGGTCGCCGTTTAAACCAAAACACCGGGCGATCTCTGCGATCACGGCTTTTTGAGTTCAAAAGGATTTTAAAGCCGTGTTGAAACGTCTTTGCTACTCGCGCTTATCTCCTCTCACGTGTTGATTCATTCATTGCTCTTTCCATGTATTTAACCGCAGGAGCAAAATTTTCACTTTTTTAAAATGTTTTTCTGCTTTTGGAACACAATTTCTAATTTGAGGAAAAAAAAATTTGTCAATTTTATTTTTTGTCAAAACTTTTTTTTGTCAAAACTTCTTTTTCAAATTTTTTTTTTTTTTGAAATTTTTTTTTTGAAATTTTTTTCCAAAATTTTTTTTTTTTTTAAAAAAACAAATTTTTTTTTCAAACAGTTTTTTTTTCAACACTTTTTTCCACATTTTTTTTTCAAATTTTTCACAGTCATTGTTTTTTCCATCTGTGATGAATGGCATTCATCTTTGTTTTACTGCCCTCTACTGGTCTGGTGGTGTAGTGTCAAAGGATTTTAAAGCCGTGTTGAAACGTCTTTGCTACTCGCGCTTATCTCCTCTCACGTGTTGATTCAGTGAATCCATCTGTGATGAAATATAGCACCATCTAAAACAGACCAGCTGAGTCTCTTCATGCTAACAGGCTAACTGTTGTGTTGCTCATAATGATACCTGCCTGTCCGTCTGCTTCTATGGAGTCATCTGTGATGAATGGCATTCGTCTTTGTGTTACTGCCCTCTACTGGTCTGGTGGTGTAGTGCATTTACTTTTTATTTCCTCAATACGTCACTGGCCTGATTTACACAATCTACCCAGTCGAAACGCAGACAACAAAGGGGGCACAGGAACCTTTTAGTTCAGGGTAAAGTAGTTCTGGGGGCTAAAAGACCAAGGAAAGCTTGGTTGAAATGCACCTTTTAAAGGGTGTGGTTTAGCTTGTTCTCTCCAATCCTGCAGAAGAAGCAGCCAAATGTCTAATTTAGATCTGATACTCGTGCTTGTCTCTCGCTGTAACTCAAGTCTTTCTGTTTTAAACACTCATCCTCTCTCGTCTCTCTCTTGTGTTTCAGCGGCTCTGCAGGCCCTGAAGAGGAAAAAGCGTTACGAAAAGCAGCTGGCTCAGATCGACGGCACGTTGTCTACCATCGAGTTCCAGAGGGAGGCGCTAGAGAACGCAAACACCAACACAGAAGTGCTCAAGAACATGGGCTACGCCGCCAAAGCGATGAAGGCGGCTCATGAAAACATGTAAGAGACTTTAGAAGGAAGTTAGAGGTCAGACATTTGAGTCTCCGCTGAGGTTATCTGACATGAAGTTGTCCTCTCTCTCTCTCTCTCTCTCTCTCTCTCTCTCTCTCTCTCTCTCTCTCTCTCTCTCTCTCTCTCTCTCTCTCTCTCTCTCTCTCTCTCTCTCTCTCTCTCCTCATCGTCTTGTTTCACAGGGACATCGACAAAGTAGACGACCTGATGGCAGACATCACAGAACAACAGGAAGTGGCTCAAGAAATCTCAGATGTGATTTCCAGACCGGTCGGGTTTGGAGAGGAGTTTGATGAGGTGAGAGCCAACACGAATTTGAAGACTCTTTATCCATCAGATAGAACTGGACTGGTTGAACGTGTGTCAATAGCTGCTCTACTTTTGGACGACTTCATTCACTTTGGTAGATTTTAACATCAATATCTCGGGTCTCGTCTTGGTTCATCTTTGTTCTTCAGTCTCTCAGTAGTGAGATGCATGTAGGAGACACGTTGTCCAGCACATCTTTTGGTTTGTTATCTGTGCAAAGCTGGAGACTTTGGCTGGAGTAAGAATCAAAAATTGAAGACAATGTAACTCATTTTAGAAAAAAACACACATGTTTCCCGTTTTTTGAATCACCTGGAAACATGCGAACAAAGAATCATCTCATCCTCCACCCTCTGCACGCTCAAAGTCAAACATTACTAGCCGACACAAACACAATCTGAATATTTATGCTCACAAATAAGGACGTCAAAATCTTTGATACGTTTTAAAGGTGACATATCATGCAAAATTGACTTTTTAATGGTTCTCTACCTGAAATATGTGTCCCTGTCTACAAACCCCCTGAGAATGAAAAGACTCCATTCTGCCCCTGTTCTGATTTCTCCACCTTTCTGTAAATGTGTGCTGAAACCAGCCGTTTCAGACTTCAGTGTTTTTGTTACGTAACAACAATATCCGGTCTGTAACAGGAAGTCAGAGCTCGGAGCTTGTTCAGCCCATAGACTGTATAAAATACAACTCAACCCCTCCTCCGTTTTTCATTCCCTGCACACATGTGTGCTAACAAGGAGCTTAGGAGGGAGGCATGCTAGTTGTAGGCTGTCTTAATAAACACAAAGGTCGCTTTGACTCCCCACGTCTGCAGATTTGAAGATCTAGTGGATGATTTTTATTTGTCATGGATAAGTGCTAGCGCTAGTTAGCATAGCCACATAGCTACATGTTCATAGCTGTAGCTGTAGCTGTGTACCAAGACACACGTCGACATACTGACAAATAAAACAACAAGAAACACTAAATCTGTGACCAATGGTTCAGAAAAGGTCCTGCTGCCTTTCTGACAGAGGTCGCTTTGACTCCCCACGTCTGCAGATTTGAAGATCTAGTGGATGATTTTTATTTATCATGGATAAGTGCTAGCGCTAGTTAGCATAGCCACATAGCTACATGTTCGTAGCTGTGTACCAAGACACACGTCTACATATTGATAAATAAAACAACAAGAAACACTAAATCTGTGACCAATCGTTCAGAAAGGTCCTGCTGCAGGCGCCTCTCCGTCAGGATCAGATTCAGAGGGTTGAAGTAACGCGGGTCTGTGAGCAGCCGTGTATATTCAGCCAACATGTAAACATTAGATCAACGTGCTGGAGAACCGAGGAACATCCACTTCCTGAGGGGGCGTGGTCAGAGAGAAAACAGCCTGTTCTGATGAGGAATGAAGAAGAGGGTTTTTCAGGCAGACCAGAATCTGATTTCAAAGTGTTTTTTTGAGCATAAACTTTAAAGACATGTTTTGGGGACCTCTTAGACCAATATATGTTGATGCAAAAAGCGTGATATGTCCCCTTTAAAACAAAACATCCGTTATTTTCATGTCCGGTGACATCGAAAGCCCAAAGCACGTGACAGAGAAAAACATATCCACTCTCATATTTTCAACCAGAAGCTGCCGCAAGTGAATGAAAGTGAGAGAGTGAGCAGCGTTTGTTGATCTTCATAGTGTTAAGGTTAAGAGAGATAGAGTGCAGGTAAAGAAAACAAAGCAGCAAAACTGAAGAATGAGAAGTTCATTTCTGATTGTTTCACAGCCGTTACCCTCTACAGTCATGGCCAAAAGTTTTGAGAATGACACAAATATTACATTTTCACAAAGTCTGCTGCTTCAGGGTTTTTATGTGTTTTTGTCAGATGTTTCTATGGTATAATGAAATACAATTAGAAGCATTTCATAAGTATCAAAAGCTTTTATTGAGAATTACACAGAATTCATGCAATAAGTCAATATTTGCAGTGTTGACCCTTCTTGCTGTCAATCAACTTCTGGACCAAATCCTGACTGATGGCAGTCCATTCTTGCATAATCAATGCTTTGTGGGTTTTTGATTGTCCACACGCCTCTTGAGGATTGACCACAAGTCCTCAATGGGATTAAGATCTGGGGAGTTTCCTGGCCAAGGGCCCAAAATCTTAATGTTTTGTTCCCCGAGCCATTTTGTTATGACTTTTGCTTTATGGCAAGGTGCTCCATCATGCTGGAAAAGGCATTCTTCATCACCAAACTGCCCTTGGATGGTTGGGAGAAGTTGCTCTCGGAGGACGTTCTGGTACCATTCTTTATTCATGGCTGTGTTTTTAGGCAAGATTGTGAGAGAGCCCACTCCCTTGACCGAAAAGCAACCCCACACATGAATGGTCTCAGGATGCTTCACTGTTGGCAAGAGACAGGACCGATGGTAGCGCTCACCTCGTCTTCTCCGAACAAGCCTTCCTCCAGATGCCCCAAACAATGGGAAAGGGGATTCATCAGAGAAAATGACTTTACCCCAGTCCTCAGCAGTCCAGTCCCTGTACCTTCTGCAGAATATCAGTCTGTCCCTGATGTTTTTACTGGAGAGAAGTGGCTTCTTTGCTGCCCTCCTTGACACCAGGCCTTCCTCCAAAAGTCTTCGCCTCACTGTGCGTGCAGATGCACTCACACCTGCCTGCTGCCATTCCTGAGCAAGCTCTGCACTGGTGGTGGCCCGATCCCGCAGCTGTAACACCTTCAGGAGACGGTCCTGGCGCTTGCTGGACTTTCTTGGGCGCCCTGGAGCCTGTTTGGCAACAATTGAACCTCTCTCCTTGAAGTTCTTGATAATTGGATAGACGGTTGACTGAGGTGCAATCTTACTGGCTGCTATAAACTTCCCTGTTAGGCCCTTTTTGTGCAATGCAATGATGGCTGCACGTGTTTCCTTGCAGGTAACCATGGCTAACAGATGAGGAACAATGGTGTCATGCACCATCTTCCTTTTAAAGTGTCCAGTAACTCAATCATGACAGATTGATCGCCAGCCTTGTCCTCATCAACACCCACACCTGTGTTAATGTGTGTGACACCTGTGTGTCATTGAAATGATGTTAGCTGGTCCTTTTGTGGCAGGGCTGAAATGCAGTGGAAATGTGTTTTTGGTGATAAAGTTCATTTTCAAGGCAAAGAGGGACTTTGCAATGAATTGCAGTTGAGCTGATCACTCCTCATAACATTCTGGAGTATATGCAAATTACCATTATAAAAACTGAAACAGCAGACTTTGTGAAAATTAATAGTTGTGTCATTCTCAAAACTTTTGCCCATGACTGTACATCCAAACTTTGGCAACGGAAGTAGCATGCAAGTATCTCAGGGCTCATTTCGTGTTTACACATTGTTAGAAGTTAAATATTTGAGATGTGACTCAGACTTGAAGCTCAGTTTAGAAACCCTCTACATCATTTGTGCAGCATGCATGTAAAAACCTGAAGTCTTGATTACTCTCTTTGCTCCGTTCGTTCAGGACGAGCTGATGGCCGAGCTGGAGGAGCTGGAACAAGAAGAGCTAGACCAGAACCTGCTGGAAATCGAAGGAACAGCAGACGTTCCACTGCCCAGCGTACCGTCTACATCACTACCATCTAGACCAGGTACAGCAGGTCCTCTAAGACTGCGCAGGACACACACACACACACACACACACACACACACACACACACACACACACATCATGAGATTATTGAAGTTAAAGTTCTGTCTCTCTTTCCTTTAGCTGCCAAGAAGGCGGAGGAAGACGAGGACGACATGGCGGATCTGGAGGCCTGGGCGGCTAACTAAGCTAGCTCGCCCTGCTAGCTATCCAGCGCCCCTCTCCTGTCTGTCTCTGTGCTACCAGGCTGCTCTCAGACATCTGGAAGAGAGACAGGGACTCTGGGCTGCTGGCATGCTGCTCCTTCTTGAAGCCTACGTCCCGACATCCAACCTCACCCCGACCCTGAAGTATGCACAAACTCACTGACTAAAATAAATCCAGCCCAGGCTGTTTACTCCCGATCGAAGTCTCTTTGCTCCGGCTGCACACTCCTCTGCTTTTTTAAGAGCGCCGAGTGGAAGCCGCCGACAGCCTGCGGTTATGTACGAGCGCTTAAGTCAGGAGGGTGCAAGTGCATACTTGGAGGGCCGGGTTTGTGGAGGAACAGGGAAGGCTTGTTTCTGAGAGGAATGTGAAGAATCAACAAATGTTTTTTTGTGGGGAAAAAAGCGTAACAGAAAGACAACATGACTCAGCCATTTTTCTGCTTCCTGCGTCTTCATCTCTCTGCTCTTCTACGATGAGGATGACATCCAATCGTCCACAGCGTCTCTGCAAAAACTCCACCGCAGGAAAAAGGAAATAAATGATGAAAAGATGTAGGGTTTTTTTATTGAGATGTCACTGTTAAACTGCGGCGGGATGCTAGGTTCGATTTCTGAGACGGCCTTGAGGAGGAAAAATATTGAGAGGAGAATATTGTTCATAGAAGAGTTTTTACACCACAGATGCACCGTTTAAAAAAACAGATTTAGATCCTTTACTTTCCTTCACAAAAAACACAATTTATTTATTAATGCCCACAAGTTCAAATTTATGAAGCTTTATTGTCATTACTCTGATGTGCAATGACAGACGGCGTCTTCTAATCAAAAGCAGAAATATGCACGAAACGTTTCTCCTTTATCCCGTGAAATATTTCCCGGGGTTTTAAAAGCGTTTAATATTCAACAAAAAAAAGAAAACATTAAAAAAACTGCAGAAAAAAAATATATAGTTTGTTTTAAGACTGCTACGATTCTTCTTTTAAGGCCCCCTGAAACTGTCTTGCACCTCGGTTCGTCCTGAAGCAACTCATTTCTTAGTTGCTTGAACAGATGTTGATATTTGGACTAATGGATGAGTCTAAAGGTAAGGTTTGCTGATTGAGGCTACCACTAGGAGAGCTAGCACCACCTGCCTACTAATTCTGGTGCCAACTAATGCAGGATTTCCACCAGATCCGTGTGTGGTCCGTCTCCGATCCGCTGCGGTCCGGCTCCATGCGCTCTCATCCCTCAACACCCACCGGTTGCATTTTCAGAACGCAGCACAGAGCAGGACCGCCGGACAGCTGGAGTCATGTGACCGAGGTTTTCCCTTCTGTAATCACTGAATCAAGGATTCTCCTCCTCCTCCTCTCCTCATCCATGTTGTCTTTCTAGTCCTCTGAAAACCTCTGACCTGTTGACTATTGGGACCATGGCTGTGTTGTGTCTGCCTCCTTCTTCAGCATGTAGAAGCAGATTGCTGGAAGTGAAATCCCTCTCTCGCTCTGCAGGAATATCTGGCAAGATAGAATCTAAAATCATCAGACTTTGCAGACTTCTGTCAGAACTGAGGACTTAAATCTTACGTCAGACTTCCACCAGATCCGTGTCCGGTCCAGCTCCGTGCTCTCTCGTCCGTCAACACCCACCGGCTGCATTTTCAGGACCTCCGGACAGCTGGAGTCATGTGACCGAGGTTTCCCTGTGGTAATCCCTGAATCAAGGATTCTCCTCCTCCTCCTCTCCTCATCCATGTTGTCTTCCTGGTCCTCTGAAAACCTCTGACCTGTTGACTCCAGGCCTGGCTCCGCTCATCATGACTTTCTTTTTTGTCATAGTTAAGTTAAAAACGATCTGGTGATAACACAGAGTGTTTTATTCTGAAAATTAACCAGGTTTTTAATTTTGTTTTGGTGAAACCTGACTTCCTGTCCCGCTCCATCTGCTCTGTTGAGATTGACGCGTCGAAGTCTTGTGTATCTGAGCCGTTGCGTTCAGACCTGCCGGAACACAACAGAGTGGATCCAGTGGAAGTTAACACATTGAGACGGACTGGACACGGATATGGTGGAATTTGGCCTTAACGAGGTTGACTGAGTTTATTCCTGTAGTTGCAACTTTACTCTTCAAACCTCTGATCTGACATGGACTTCCTGTTCTTGAGGCATGGCTGGAGTTAGCTTGATTCGATAAGAAAGGCTGTGGTGTAACCCGCTGGCTTGTTGGTTTTCATCTAGAAGTCTGAAGTTTGGGATTCTGGTGACTTAGGTGGAATTCAAATTTCTGTTCAAACAACTAATAGATGAATCTAAAGGTAAGAAAACACTTCAAATCAGTCTGAAATGAGGAAAGTTTCAGCAGGTAAATAAGGTCAAACTAGTTTGCTGATTGAGGCTACCACTAGGAGAGCTAGCACCACCTACCACCTGACTGCGTTTAATCCTGTGGTTGCAACTTGACCTTTCTTACCTTGGTGGGCACTAGGGATCTGATCTGACATGATGCCACATGGACTTCCTGTTCTTGAGGCATGGCTGGAGTTAGCTTCATTTGATTCCATAGCAGGGCTGTGGTGTAACCCGCTGACTTGTTGGTTCCCGTCTAGAAGTCTGGAGTTTGGGATTCTGGTGACTTAGTTGGAATTCAAATTTCTGTTCAAACAACTAATAGATGAATCTAAAGGTAAGAAATCAGTCTGAATATAGGAAATTTTCTGCAGGTGAATGAGGTCAAACTAGTTTGCTGATTGAGGCTACCACTAGGAGAGCTAGCACCACCTGCCTACCAAAATTGGTGCCAACTAGTGAGGTTGACTGCGTTTTATCCTGTAGTTTCAACTTGACCTTTCTAACCTCGGTGAGGAGTAGGGATCTGATCAGACAGGATGCCACATGGACTTCCTGTTCTTGAGGCATGGCTGGAGTTGGCTTGATTCGATAGCCACGCCGTGGTGCAACCCGCTGACTGGTTGGTTCCCGTCTAGAAGTCTGAAATTTGGGATTCTGGCGACTCAGTTGCTTGAACAGAAATATGAATTCCAGCTATTAGATGAGTCTAAAGGTAAGAAAACACTTAAAAACAGTCTAAAGATAGGAACGTTTCTGCAGGTAAATAAGGTCAAACTGGTTTGCTGATTAAGGCTACCACTAGAAGAGCTAGAACCACCTGCCTACCAAAATTGATGCCAACTTGCGAAGGTGATTTATTCCTGTAGTTGAAACTTTACTTTTCAAACCTCTGTGAGGACAGGAGGTCACGTGGACTTCCTGTTCTTGAGGCACGGCTGGAGTTAGCAATGCTGTAGTGCAACCCGCTGATTTGTTGGTTTCCGTCTAGAAGTCTGAAGTTTGGATTTGTGGCGACTTAGTTGTTTGAACAGAAATTGGAATTCTGACTTGATGAATTAAAAGGTAAGAAAACACTTGAAATTAGAATAAAAGAAAGTTTCTGCAGGTAAATTAGGTCCAACTTGATGAGGCTACCTCTAGAAGAGCTAGCACCACCTGCCTAGCAAAATTAGTGCCAACTTGCGAAGGTGACTACGTTTAATCGCGTATTGCAACTTGACCTTTCTTTCCTTGATGGGCACTAGGGATCTGATCTGACAGGATGCCACATGGACTTCCTGTTCTTGAGGCATGGCTGGAGTTAGCTTGATTCGATAGCAACACTGTGCCCTAACCTGTTGACTTGTTGGTTCCCGTCTAGAAGTCTGAAGTTTGGGATTTCTGGCGACTTAGTTGTTTGAATAGAAATTGGAATTCCGACTAATAGGTGAATTTAAAGGTAAGAAAACACTTGAAATTAGAATAAAAGAAAGTTTCTTGAGGTTGATTAGGTCCAACTTGATGAGGCTACCACTAGGAGAGCTAGCACCACCTGCCTACCAAAATTGGTGCCAACTAGTGAGGTTGCAACTTTTCCATCTTACCCTTTTTACCTCTGTAGGGAGTGAAGAGCTGATCAGACAGGATGCCACATGGACTTCCTGTTCTTGAGGCACGGCTGGAGTGAGCTTAATTCGATAGCGACGCCGTGGTGTAACCCGCTGACTTGTTGTTTGGGATTCTGGACGCCACCCATCGTGTTTATGGATCTAGAAGTAGCCATATTTTGTAATCTGATTCTCTCTGCCTCTGACTTGGTCTTCAGTTCACGCTCTCTGTCGACCCCCTCTCTTCTGCAAAACTCTGACCCCTCCTCTGTTTGACTCTAAAATGGAACATTATTCAAAAAAAGAACATCCTGCTGCTTTAAAGAAGACTTTAAACTCGCCATCCAAACCTCGAAATGTTTCACAGAGAGAGTAAATCAGGTTAGAGACACTAAAACACTTTAATATTTATACGTTATCGGTACTGTTACTCCTCCTCCTCCCCCTCCTCCTCCGTTAGCTCTCCTTTGAGTCCAGATATTTCTCCTTCAAACAGTCGCTCAGTAGTTTAACAGTGACGTCCTCTGAGAAAGTCCCACATGGTTTGAATATAATGTGTGTGAGTGTGTGTGTGTGATGTTTTTCAGCCTTTGGACACAGTGACCTCTTGTGAATATTTAGTCAAATTGAGAAGGTGAGCTGGATTTTTTGTTTCCATTTTGCTCTTGAATCACCTGTAGTGATACATTTACTCGAACCCGGACGGACTAACAGAAGACGTTTTGGTCTTGGTGATAAAATGATAATATCGTCTGCTCACTGCACTATCCTTTCTTATTTTAGCTACACTACCCTCCTTCTGTCTGCAGACACGTTTGTGCACGGCAGGATTTAAGTTAATCCATCAAACATACGGTTGAGATTGTATTTAAACATGACCCGAGTCTTTAAATAAAACAAACACATGAATAAAAAAACGTGCTTTTGTTTGTTTCTGTGTGAAAGTGTTCTCCGTCTTTGAGAGCGGCTGGACGTCGGCTCTGAAGAAGAAAGGAGAACTTGATCATCTCTTCACAGAGACGCCGGATGCTGGAGGTTTTCCATGTGACAGCTCTGTGACTGCGGTCAGAAGAGTTCATGTTAATAAATCTAACTGGATGCAGTTTTTGCTTCTTCTAAAATAACTTCCTCATTCAAATCTGATTTCCTGAATCAGCATTGTCTTGAACTTTGGTCTCAATCAATCAATCAATCTTTATTTGTGTAGCGCCAAATCACAACAAACGTTATCTCAAGACGCTTTTACAAACATAGGAGGTCTAGACCACTCTATGTCAAATTATGAACAGAGACCCAACACCAAGACAGGTTCAGACTCAGTCTGACCCCACCTTAATCCATCATGAGCATTGCACATCACAGTATTTAGCTAGTTACAGTGGTGAGGAAAAACTTCCTTTTAACAGGCAGAAACCTCCAGCAGGACCAGACTCATGTTAGACAGCCATCATGCCTCGACTGAGTTGGGTCTGGAAAGACAGATAGAGGGGAGTAAGAGAGAGAGGTGATAGTGATGAGACGAGTCGTAGAAGCTGTTGCCGCTGGAGTCCAGCACGTCCGTATCAGCTGGAGTCCAGATCGTCCACAGCAGGAGGACGTCTACGGCAGCTCAGAGGAATCTACGAGACAATGGAGCTCAGGGACTCCAGAAGGGTCTATGGTTAGTAACTTTAATGGGACAGGAAGAGTTAAAGTAAGTGATGAAGGGGTTGGGGGGAAGAAGGTGAGCTAGGATCCCAGTGTGTCAGTGTGCCAGTTCCCCCGGCAGTCTAGGCCTATAGCAGCATGACAAAAGCTGGTCCAAGCCTGATCCAGCTCTAACTATAAGCTTTATCAAAAAGGAAAGTTTTAAGTCTACTCTTAAAAGTGGAGAGGGTGTCTGCCTCCCGGACCCTGACTGGTAGATGATTCCAAAGGAGAGGGGCCTGATAACTGAAGGTTCTACCTCCCATACTACTTTTAGAGATTTTAGGTACAACTAGCAAGCCTGCATGTTGGGAGCGTAGAGTTCTAGAGGGGTAATAGGGCACTATGAGCTCTTTAAGATACGAGGGTGTCTGATTTTTAAGAGCTTTGTAGGTTAAAAGAAGGATTTTAAATTCTATTCTACATTTTATTGGGAGTCAGTGTAGAGAAGCTAGCACTGGAGAGATGTGCTCTCTCTTACTAGTTTTAGTCAATACTCGAGCTGCGGCGTTTTGAACTAGCTGAAGAATCTGTATTCATCAGGGTCAGGATGGAGGCTCAGAGTCTGTTAAAGAAAGAACAGCTTCTTCTAATGCACTTTATAAATTACAGGGTGGTTTTTATTTGATGATATCCCAATTCTGCAACTTTAAAGAGGATATACAGTGAAAATAAGGAGGTGAATCAGTCTCTCTTCATCTCCCTCCATCCCTCTCTCCAACACGGTCTCAGCAGATGTGTGTCTAACATGAGTCTGGTCCTGCTGGAGGTTTCTGCCTGTTAAAGGAAGTTTGTCCTTGCCACTGGTGAGCAGCATCCAAGAGGAGGAATATACACTCAGTTATATTTATCAGTGAAGCTCCCGTGTTAGCTTCTCTACACTGACTCCCCTTAAAATCCTTCTGACCTACAAAGCTCTTAACGCTCAGACACCTTAAAGAGCTCATATCACCCCTCTAGAACACTACGCTCCCAACATGCAGGCCTGCTCATCGTACCTAAAGTCTCTAAAAGTAGTATGGGAGGTAGAGCCTTCAGTTATCAGGCCCCTCTCCTTTGGAATCATCTACCAGTCAGGGTCCGGGAGGCAGACACCCTCTCTACTTTTAAGAGTAGGCTTCAAACTTTCCTTTTTGATAAAGCTTATAGTTAGAGCTGGATCAGGCTTGGACCAGGTCTTAGTTATGCTGCTATAGGCTTAGACTGACACACTGGGATCCTGTCTTTCCCTCTCTCTCCTCTCTCTGCCTGTCTCTCACTTTAACTCTTCCTGTCCCATTAAAGTTACTAACCATAGACCTTTCTGGAGTCCCTGAGCTCCCTTGTCTCGTAGGTTCCTCTGGATCTCTGCTGTAGATTCCTTTTTTGGGGTCTGTTATTCATCCTTTCTTTCTTTCTTTCTTTCTGTCTTTGTGTCTTTCTTTCTTTCTTTCTGTATTCCTTTATTCTTTTGTTCTTTCTTTTTTTCTGCCCTTCTTTCCTTTCTTTCTTTCTTTCTTTCCTTCTTTCCTTCTTTCTTTCTTTCCTTCTTTCCTTTCTTTCTTTCTTTCTTTCTTCTCTTTCTTTCTTTGTTTTTTCTTTCTTCTTTCCTTTCTTTCATTCCTTCTTTCTTTCTTTCTTTCTTTCTTCTTTCTTCTTTCTTTCTCTTTCTTTCTTCTTTCTTCATTCTTTCTTTCCTTTCCTTTCTTTCTTTCTTTCTTTGTCTTTCTTTCCTTCTTTCTTTCTTTCTTTCCTTCTTTTCCTTTCTTGCTATCTTTCTTTCTTCTTTCCTTTCTTTCTTCCTTTCTTTCTTCTCTTTCTTTCTTTCGTTCGTTCTTTCTTTCTTTCTTTCTTTCTTCTTTCCTTTCTTTCTTTCTTTCTTTCTTCTCTTTCTTTCTTTGTTTTTTCTTTCTTCTTTCCTTTCTTTCTTTCTTTCTTTCCTTCTTTCATTCTTTCTTCCTTTCTTTCTTCTTTCTTTCTTTCCTTTCTTTCTTTCTTTCTTTCTTTCCTTTCTTTCTTTCTTTCTTTCTTTCTTTCTTTCTTTTCTTTCTTTTCTTTCTTTTCTTTCTTTGCTTCTTTCTTTCTTTCATTCTTTCCTTCTTTCCTTCTTCCTTCCTTCCTTTCTTTCTTTCTTTTCTTTCTTTCTTTCTTTCTTTCTTTCTTTCTTCCTTTCTTTCTTTCTTTCTTTTCTGCTCTTCTTTCTTGCATCCCTTCCTTCTTTCTCTCTCTTTCATTCCCTTTTCCTTTCATTCATTTCTGTTTTCTTTCTTTCCTTCTTTGTTTCTCTCTTTTATTCCTTTTTCTTTTTATTCCTTCTTTCCTGCTGTTCTTTCTTTCTTTCTCTCTCTCTTATATTCGTTCCTTCTTTCTTTCCTTCCCTTCTTTATATCTTTGTTCTTTCTTTCTTTCTTTCTTTCTTTCTCTCTTCATCCTTCATGTCTCCTTTTCTCACCCTCTCATCTCTGCTGCTGTGGACGTGTGAGACTCCAGCTGCTACAACTACTTCTATCCGTCTCTCCAGTGAGAAAACTACAAAATCAAACAGATATTTGAGTTTCAGACTTCATGTTCTTTCAGCCATCTCACGTTAACTCTGTTTATTTCATTCGAAGCTCTCTTTACATCTGCTGTGTTTATTGGGAGGCATTTTGAGCAGCACATAAACAACATTCCTCATCATTATGGAGAAGTTAAAGAGGGGAAATACGATCTGAGTGATCTCATTTAAAAGGAGAATCATCTCTGAGATTCAAACCCACCAGAGTCCAGACTGAATGTGTGACCGTGTGTGTGTGTGTGTGTGTGTGTGTGTGAGCTCTAAGACAGCTGAAGTATAATGTTTCTGCCAGTTTAGCTCGTTCTACTCGAGGCTTTGAGTCTTTGACTATTTAAAGGTTTATTACAGGCCGGGAGGCAGGCCCAGCCCTCGGGATGTTTTTGCCACCTTTTTCTCTCCAGTATTTCCAGTTAGCATGTTACCTGGGCCATGACAAGATGTTTGTGAACACTCTCAACTCGGGGCCGTTTGGTCGTGAGCGGACCCAGTATATCTTAAGAGCTTTACAGATTCTATAATAAGTAAAGGTGTTAAATCTTCCACAGGTGGTTTACAAACGGGCCCTCCTTTCATATCAGTGATACTTCATTCTTCTTCTTCTGATATGCAGAGTTCTTCATTGTTTGTGCAGGAAAAAATACTCACAAGCTGATCAGACACACGCTTTACTTTACCAAGTCCTGTGTCCACACCTTAACGCTGCCTGAACGAAGAAACACCAGCAGCACAGAGTTCATACCTCTGAAAATAAGTCATGTTTTAACTTGTTGCAGCTTTTGATTGGCAGCTACAGTGTTTCCACAAAGAAGGTAGACTCAAATCGCTCTGTAGTTCTTTGACTTGTAGTCCCAGATTTTAGTGCCACATCGTTTTCTTTCTTTGCTCTCACACCTTTAATTTTTCTCTCTTATTTATGGCAAAAACAGCTCATTCTGACACAGCGTCCACACAACAACAAAGTGGTTTAATATTATTTTCATAATCTATAGATGAAGTTTAATGGATTCCAGCCACCTTATCACAGTTTAATGCTTCATTTAGCCTGAAATACTTCCCTTTTTTTATTCTTCTCTGCAGAGTCTGCATGCATGAGTACATAAAATGAGGTAAATTCCAGATTTAAGTGCCCCGTCTTTTTCCATCTTTGCTCTCAAATCTTTAATTTTTCTCTCTTAACTGGAATTATTCATCTGAGCGGATGAAAATCATGTGTGGAGTACCTCAGGGATCCATTCTGGGGCCTCTGCTATTCAACATCTACATGCTCCCCTTAGGTCAGATAATAAGAAACAACAAAATAAAACACCACAGCTATGCAGATGACACATTTACATCACCATATCACCAGGGGATTATAGTCCCATACAAACACTGAGTAAATGCATTGAACAAATCAATGACTGGACTAGTCAGAACTTTCTTCAGTTAAACAAAGAAAAAACTGAAATGATTGTTTTTGGAGGGAGAAAGGTTAAAGGTTACTGCTCAGCTCCAATCTGCACAGATGAAATGTTCAAACCAAGCCAGAAACCTTGGTGTAGTCTTAGACTCAGACCTTCATTTCAGCAGCCACATTAAGACAATTACAAAGTCCGCCTACTATCACCTTCAGAATATATCAAGGATTAAAGGACTCATGTCTCAGCAGGATGCAGAAAAACTCCTCCATGCATTTATCTTTAGCAGACTAGACTACTGTAACGGGGTCTTTACAGGACTCCCTAAAAAGTCCATGAGACGGCTGCAGCCCATACAGAATGCTGCTGCTCGAGTCCTAACAAGGACCAAGAACGTAGACCACATCACTCCAGTTCTTAGATCCCTACACTGGCTTCCTGTCTGTCAGAGAATAGACTTTAAAATCCTGCTGATGGTTTATAAAGACCTGAATGGTTTAGGCTGATCTGCTGCTACTTTATGAGCTACCTGGACCTCTGAGGTCATCAGGTCCTGGTCTGCTTTCAGTCCCTAGAGTCAGAAGGAAACATGGTGAAGCAGCGTTTAGTCATTATGCTCCACATATCTGGAACACACTCCCTGAAAGCTGCAGGTCTGCTCCAACTCTCACCTCTTTTAAATCAAAGATTAAGACCTTTTTATTTACCTCTGCCTTCCTATCTTAGATTATTTTAACTCACTTTAAATTAATATATTTCTAATTTTCCTTTTCTTTTCTGTTTTATCATAATTGTCATTTTAATTGTGTTCTTTTATGCCTGTCTGAATGTCTCCAATGCTTTTAATGTTTCAATGTAAAGCACATTGAGTTGCCCTCATGTACGAAATGCGCTATACAAATAAAGCTGCCTTGCCTTATTTATGGCAAAACAGCTCATTCTTCCATTTCTGCTCCCTGACAAATTGTCCAAACAAAAAAAAAGTTATTCATTATTATTTTAAACATCTAATGGTCAAGTTTTATGGATTCCAGCCACCTTATCACTGACTAATGCTTCATTTAGCCTGAAATACATCCCTTTCTCCTTCTTCTCTTCAAAGTGTGAATGCATGATTAAAAAAATAGGTGACTTCCAGATTTAAGTTCCCCATCATTGTCCTTCTTTGCATTCGAATGTCAAAAAAACAACTTTTCTCTATTTTGTCCAAACAAATTTGGCTCAACTCTAATCAGGTATCAAAATGACCTGAAGTTGTGAAAGAACACGTGTGAGAACCTTCACCAAGATGAAGTCCGGCGTGAAAGAAGCCACGGCACAGAGGCCAAGGCTGGGGTCAGAGGTGAGGTTGGGTAATGGCTATTAATAGTGCACATGCACACAGATGTATAACACAGTCGCACCTTGCTCTAAAGTTTGTTTCTTTTGCATTTTTAAGAGTGAAGAGGACTTTAAATGTTTTATTTGTGATTTCCAGTAGGAGTAATCTTCACACTTCATGGTCAGTTTTTATTTTATTTTACTCAAACCACCCCATGATTTATCAGTTTGTGGTCTGATGTCAATCAGACTCAATCAGACTTTATTTATAAAGCGCTTTTCATACAATGACATTGTAACACAAAGTGCTGTACATAAAAAAAACTTCAAATAGAAAATAAATTAAGAAAAAAAATTCTGACTTTAATCCCAGGATTTTGACTTGAATCCTAAAATTCTGACTTTAGTCTCAGAATTATGACCTTAATCTCAGAATTCTGACTTCAATCCCAGGATTCTGACCTTAATCTCAGAATTCTGACTTCAATCCCAGGATTCTGACCTTAATCTCAGACTTCAATTTTATTTCTGTGAATTCTGACTTTTTTCTCAGAATTCTGACTTTAATCCCAAAATTCTGACTTTTTTTCCTCAGGATTCTGACCTTAATCTCAGGATTCTGACCTTAATCTCAGGATTCTGACCTTAATCTCAGAATTATGACTTTTTTCTTAGAAAAATAATAATAATAAAAACACTTTTGACCTTAATTCAATTTTTTTCCAGTGGCCCTAATCCTCTTCCTTACATACTCTGTTAAATCCTGTATTTTAAAGAGCCATTATTTGCTAAAGGAGTCCTAACAGTCCAGACTAAACTTGCTCCAGACCCTTAAGCTCCTCCCACACTGCACCCTAAGCTGTCATTGGCTATCTGCTTTCCATCAACTATTGTCCAATCAAATCACTCAGCTGCGGGGCGGGAGCTGCCACAGCCAATAGACACCCAGAACGGACCTACGTAAGCCCCGCCCCCTCGCGTGAACTGGTTTGAATGAGTTTGGATGATAAAAAGCGAGCCGTCATGTTTCCGTCCCTCCCTCTTTGCCTCTGTCTTTCGGCCAGGCTGCCTCTGAACTCAACCTCCCCGGAACCAAACACAAGAACACCGCCATGTCTGAGAAACTTCCCTACAAAGTCGGTCAGTGCGAACAAATCATGTCTTAATAACTAAGCTAACAAGCTAACAAGCTAGGCGGTTTACTGTCTTTAGCTAGTCTAACGGTTCTTTGTGTGACGTAGGTTCCTGTTACTCAGCATATTTGAACTCCTTTTCATTCTTTTTCACCTTCTTGTTTTTAAACGTTTCCTCTTCTTCACTCATGGTTCTTAATTTTCTCAAATCTGAGAATGAATCGACAAATAACAGCAACTAGCGCCGAGCTCGAGCCTCTCAGAGCGGGGAAGCCTTCAGCAGCCTCTGGGAGTTGTAGTTTTTTTAGCGTAGCCATGCGCGTTCTCCTCCGAGAGGGTGGCTGCGTTTGTGAACTACATTACCCATGATGCCTTTCACCTCGTAGCCAGTTTAAGCATGAGTGACAGGAGCAGGCAGACAGAGCTGCACTGTATGCAGCTTGAAAATCGCTTTATGGCTGGGACTACACGTGGTGCCGCCGAGAGAGAGAGCTTTTAAAGTTTAATATTTGAGATTTAAATTCAGTTTTTAGATTTATAAAGTCCAATCATGATGTTTGGATTGAGTGCAAAAATATAGAAGCGTCGAATTAAAATAAGAAAAACAAAAATAAAGGACATTCTGTGCTTTGCTTTGAAAATTAAAAAAGG
>NW_023260197.1:26235-33220 GCF_009762535.1 Notolabrus celidotus | reverse complement strand
ATGGAGGAGTGGAAGAGGACCTTCCATTTGAGGATGCCCCACAGATGCTCAATAGGGTTTAGGTCTGGAGACATGCTTGGCCACTCCATCACCTTCACCCTCAGCTTCTTTAGCAAGGCAGGGGCCGTCTTGGAGGTGTGTTTGGGGTCGTTATCATGTTGGAGTACTGTTCTGTGGCCCAGTTTCTGAAGAGGGAGGGGATCATGCTCTGCTTCAGTGTGTCACAGTACATGTTGGCATTCATGGTTCCCTTAATGAACTGTAGCTCCCCAGTGCTGGCAGCACTCATGCAGACCCAGACCATGACACTCCCACCACCATGCATGACTGTAGGCAACACACACTTGTCTTTGTCCTCTTCACCTGGACGCCCTACACACGCTTGACACCACCTGAACCAAATCAGTTTATCTTGGTCTCATCAGACCACAAGACATGGTTCCAGTAATCCAGGTCCTTAGTCTGCTGTCTTTAGCAGATTGTTTGCAGACTTTCTCGTGCTTCATCTTTAGAAGAAGTGTGAGGGGTGGACTCACTTTTGTGAGATACTGTATGTTTGAGGAATAAAGTTGATGAGATTAGTCTGACGGGGCTTTGGTACCTGTATGATATTTAAGTTCCCTCCTACATTTGTACCTATAATCTGAAATAATCTGTGTGTGTTTCTGTCTCAGGGAGAACTTCCAGCAGCTGCAGCAGAATCTGGCAGAGATGATCGTCTCCAGCGTGGAGCAGCGTGGAGACGGGAGCGAGCGCTTCAAGAAGACCCTGTCCACCAAAGTCCGTTCAAGGGAGCCCAACAGCAGCCTGCAGAGTGGAGACAGCCCACCAGAGTACTTCCACCTGGCTGTCACAGAAGACCCCAGCACCTACCTGTGATCACAGGAGCTGTGCAAAGGAGCAGACTTTGGACAAGTGGGTCAGAGCTCGTCCCTGGCTGAACCAGAACTGTCAGGTTCCTGTGGATGCACCATTCAGGTGGGACAGAGGAGCAGCATGTGAAGAAGAGGAGGTTTGACCGGGTCATGAAACAGACTGAAGTAACAGTGATGCTAACCGGACCGTAACAGAGACAGTTTGTGTTTGTAGTTTTTAACGTCTGTCAGCGCTGCGAGGGAGTGAGACGTCAGACATCCTTCATCCACAGCAAACATTCACCATGAGTGATACGACTGACTTAAAGAAAGGAGGAGGAGGTGTCTGAAATCATGACTGACAAAGGTACAGGACAGGATGGGGAAAGAGGTATCACTTTGTCCACAGGGGGGCGCCAAAGTCACCACACACAGAAGAGTCCTCACAGGAGCTTTAAGATGGACTCAGGGTCTCACTTCTCTCCGTCTCTCTCCTTTTCACTGATGATTGTTTCCTGATGTGTTACAGTTTTGATTTATCCCAGTTTGGCGACACATAGAGAGCATCTTTAGTCAGATGTTTCATAGATTTGATCGAAGATGCAACTCAGAGCACAGCAGTGTCTTGTCAGCACGCCTGTCACTGCAGGTACAGGTAGGGACCGTGCATTAAAGTGCGACACAGACCTTCAAAGGTGACATATCATGCATAATCGACTTCTACCTGAAATATGTGTCCCTGTCTACAAACCCCCCAAACATGAAAAGAATCCATTCTGCCCCTGTTCTGATTTCTCCACCTTTCTGTAAATGTGTGCTGAAACCAGCCGTTTCAGTTTTCAGTGTTTTTCATACGTCACAACGCCATCCGGTCTGTAACAGGAAGTCAGAGCTCGGAGCTTGTTCAGCCCATAGACTGTATAAAATACAACTCAACCCCTCCTCCGTTTTTCATTACCTGCACACATGTGTGCTAACAAGGAGCTTAGGAGGGAGGCATGCTAGTTGCAGGCTGTCTTAATAAATACAAAGGTCGGTTTGACTCCCCACGTCTGCAGATTTGAAGATCTAGTGGA
This sequence comes from Notolabrus celidotus, assembly GCF_009762535.1. Taxonomy (NCBI): domain Eukaryota; kingdom Metazoa; phylum Chordata; class Actinopteri; order Labriformes; family Labridae; genus Notolabrus; species Notolabrus celidotus. Next base: position 31,290 of record NW_023260197.1, on the reverse strand, counting down.
TGATTTTTATTTGTCATGGATAAGTGCTAGCACTAGTTAGCATAGCCACATAGCTACATGTTTGTCGCTGTGTACCAAGACACACGTCGACATACTGACAAATAAAACAACAAGAAACACTAAATCTGTGACCAATGGTTCAGAAAGGTCCTGCTGCAGGCGCCTCTCCGTCAGGATCAGATTCTGGATCAGATTCAGAGGGTTGAAGTAACGCAGGTCTGTGAGCAGCCGTGTATATTCAGCCGACATGTAAACATTAGATCAACGTGCTGGACAGCCGAGGCCACATCCACTTCCTGAGGGGGCGTGGTCAGAGAGCTCATTCTCATTGAAAGGCACAGACACAGAAAACAGCCTGTTCTGAGCAGGGCTGAAAAAGAGGGGTTTACAGGCAGACCAGAATCTGATTTCAAAGTGTTTTTATGAGCAATAAACTTTAAAGACATGTTTTGGGACCTCTTAGACCAAGATATGTTGATGAAAAAGAGCAGAATATGTCACCTTTAAATTAACAACATGTGTGTGTGAGCATACTGTACTTTTATTTAAAGTCAAAGAAGTACATATATGTGTCCACAGACAGAGTTTAGTCTCCTGATTTGGAGTAAGCATCATTCCTCTGTATCACCTCTTTGACATGAGTGTAATGACCTTAACTCAGCACATCAGCAGGGACACACAGCAGCGTTGCATTATGGGAGAGTCTAGGGTAAACTATCTGAGGTGAGGAATCCAGATACGACACAGGTAAAGGTGTTCATAGATTAAAACATTCAAATGTAACATAAACTGATAAACATTTAAGACTTTAAGACGCCAAATATCCACAGCTCAAACCTCCTCTATCTGCTGCATGAACATCAGTGAGAGTCAGACTGAACAATCCAACCACAGGTGATGTAAATATAATTTAAGATGTTAGCTGAGGTGGAAGAAGAGTTATAAATAAGTTGCTGTCCTGTGTTTCTCTCTACACGATTAAACTCTTCAATGACAAGAAAAGAAACGTGGAAAAGAGTGCAACTAGTTTTAAGATTATCAGCCATGAGTGTGGCTCTCATTTCCTCTCCATCTCCCTTTGCTGCAGTCTGCCTCAGTGTTTGTTTCATGCTGCCACTTGGGGGCGCCAAAGTCAGACAGTAAACATCCACAAAGATGAGATGAATGTCACACGACATGCGTCAGATGGATTTTCTCCTGCCTCTGAAGGACCTCGTGGGTTTCAGCGTGACGGTCCTCCTTTGAGATCTTTAATCTTTAAAGGGTCAGTTCTCCTCTGAAGTAAATCCAGATCCTGAGGTGTGACGCTGCATGAACTCTTACTGTTTGTGATAATGTTCAGATGTTTCCTGCAGGAGCTCTCGATTCATAATAAAATTATTTACCGTGTAAATAGCTTTTTTCCTGCTGCACAGACAGTGACGACAACAAACAGGAGAACATGTAACAACTACCTTCCTCACCATGCAACGTCTCTGTGATGAGTTCATGTTGTAATAAATGATGTTTGAGATACAGCACAGCTCCTCTTCTGTCTTTAACACTTTGAAGTCTATAAAACTGAAAAAGATGAAACTACTGGACACTGATCTTTATAAAAACTTTATCTTTGTCAGCAGAAAGAAAGAAAGTGATTCAAATACGATCTTAAAAACCATAAAAACATGGCGGTACATGAAGTTATCCAAAATATGGATCAGAATAAGGAAACACAGTGAGCTCAGTGTGTAGAGAGCATGCTGAGAAACACACACTCCCCACACACTCCCCACACACACACACACTCAGACCTCAGGCCTACATGGTTTTAGTTGTAACGAGCACAGTGCCGCCCAGCTCTGTGGCAGGAAGTGGGACTCTGTGTTCCCTCGCCGTGCCGCCTGAAGGCAGCCCTCCCTCCGCCCCCGTCCCAGCATGCTCTGGGGGATCCCTGTAAGCAGAGAATTCGTCCTCCCACGCTGAACCTGTTTGGGCCACTGGGTACAGCAGAGCCCCGGGAGGGCCCCCGGCTGCTGCTGCTGCTGCTGCTGCGTGGTTGTTAATGACGTGGATGACAGGCGGCTCTGCTTTCAGAAGAGAGTCCTGATGCTGAGCTGCGTCCGCTGAAACACAAACAAATTAAGGGCGTGAGACACGAGTATCGTAAGGTCACCAAACATCATAACGTCACCAAGCATCATAACGCCACGAGCATCGTAACCCCACAAGCATCGTAACGTCACTAGGGCTGTCAACGAATATTCTAAATTCGAATATTAAAAAAAACAGAGATTCAATTGTGAAAATTAATATTTACTGAGCATCATAACGTCACTGTTACTGAGCATCATAACGTCACTGTTACTGAGCATCATAACGTCACTGTTACTGAGCATCATAACGTCACTGTTACTGAGCATCATAACGTCACTGTTACTGAGCATCATAACGTCACTGTTACTGAGCATCATAACGTCACTGAGCATCATAACGTCACTGAGCATCATAACGTCACTGTTACTGAGCATCATAACGTCACTGTTACTGAGCATCATAATGCCACTGTCACTGAGCATCATAACGTCACTGTTACTGAGCATCATAACGTCACTGTCACTGAGCATCATAACGTCACTGTTACTGAGCATCATAACGTCACTGAGCATCATAACGTCACTGAGCATCATAACGTCACTGTTACTGAGCATCATAACGTCACTGTTACTGAGCATCATAATGCCACTGTCACTGAGCATCATAACGTCACTGTCACTGAGCATCATAACGTCACTGTTACTGAGCATCATAACGTCACTGTTACTGAGCATCATAACGTCACTGTTACTGAGCATCATAACGCCACTGTTACTGAGTATCATAACGTCACTGAGCATCATAATGCCACTGAGCATCATCAGTCTTAAACGAGACTCCTTCTATTAATCATCTCAGGTTAGTTTGCATGTGAATCATCTCTCAGCTTGCTCGTATAAACTCACTGGGGAGACCGAAACGTGTTCTGAAACCGTCTGAAATCAATCATGAAGCCTCCTCTTGATAAATACGTAGAGCAGACCATCAGGAGGAAGATCACTGAGGGTTTTCATCCCTGTTACTGCAGAGGTGTCAGGTGGGGCGAGTACCAGCACTCTGCTGAAACAGACTTTCATTTTCATTGTGAGTTATATTTAATATTTCTAGAATTCAGACAGAGAAGTTTACTCATCAGAGAAGAACTACAACCTGTTAAAGTTCCTTATAGGAGCTTTAACAGGTTCATGTGCATGCTTTTTACAGCAGCGTTCATGTGTTAATCTCAGTGATGAAGGCCTGAAGTTATAAAAGAGAACAGGTTATATTTTTTATAATGATGCTGTTACAATGCTGCAACAGACGGCTATGAGCATAGCTACAGGTGCAGCTGATCAGACTGATGTCAGCAGGTAAACACATCACGTCAGCTGACGGAGAGATATTTAGGAGAGAGAGAATCAGCACAGACATGAGGATGAGGCTGACTCTCAGTGTTATCTTAAGAATAATAATAAACCCTGTGTGTGACAGAATAAACTCATAAAATATGTTTCATTACATTCATTTGATTCACAAATCACTGACACGGCTTCATATTGTTAAAATTGTTTTTTTAAATGCACAATAAAAGGATTTCAAACACAGGATTAAAAATATAATTAAGGTAGATTTAAAAAGCTCTGATTAATGTCCATGATGTTTAATAAAAGCTGGGATTGGAGGAGAGAGAGGATCAGACCAGGAACAGACAGAGGTGTGGTTTTTTAACACAAACTGTTTGTTAATGAAGAATTTTTAAATAAAATTAAATCTTAACTTTAATAAAATAGATCTTTATTGTCATTGTTGTGAAACAATGAAAGGCAGTTTAGCAGCTCTTCACTATAGCAGCATGGACGAAAGTTAACATTTAAAATAACAAATCAAACAATAGAAATAAAATCAGGGCGCATTAACATTATAACATTTTTAGACATCAGCACTTAAACTGAAGATGTAAGACATTTATATTTATTTTATTTTAGAAGATATTTTATTTAAATTCACTTTTTAAAACTCTGCCCTGTATGTGACCCTGAGTGCTCTGAGAGGCTCCTTTAATAAAACATGTTATTATATAAACCTGATCTGAAGTGTTCTCCCTCTCTGTCCCGGCTGATACGACAGCACCTCTTCTCTGTTGGTGTGAAGTTAAAGACGTTAACATGTTTTATTTTAGATTAAATTCTGATTCAACTTTCAGACTCCTCCTCTGATCGACCGTGAGGCTCACTTCTGTGAGAGCTGAAGCTGGCAGAGACAGAGACGTCTTCATGATTGAATTTCCTCACAATGCTGTAATAATTGAGCACAGAGCCCACAGAGCTGAGTGTTAGAGAAGCTCTAATCACATCACATGAGGAACAATGATGTGTTTCTCAGCAGAGAGAGACGGCTGATAGTTAATCTAGTTTGGTACATTCCTGCGTCCTGTGATAACGCTCTAAAGACTCAGTCAGCACTGAAACACACTGCTGAGACATTCCTGAGGTCTCTCTTTGCTGGCTTCAGACGGCACATGAGCTGCATTACTCAGTTTTAATAAAAAGATGAAGAAGTGCAGCTTTCAGCATCATGAGCTTTCATTGGCTGAGAGGCCTGCTCACACGAGCTGCTGTGTAAAGGCTTAACGCTCCCTCACGGGGTCCACCAGCACGCTGCTCTCCTGCATGAAGCTGTGATCAGACACGGCTGGTGTTGATCTTTAGGACAGTTTAAAGTGTGTGTTGTGTTTTAAAGTGAAGACGGCTCTGTCCTTCCTCACTAACGGATGTGTGTGAGAACCAGAATAGCTGTCAGGAGAGCGGAGCTGACCCCTGGGACGCCTGAGAAGAAGAGAACAGAAACTGTGAAGTTTCTACCGTCATGTTCTTCACCGTCACACTTCATCACCTGCCCGCCTGCAGCCCTGCTTCCTCTGCTCTCCTCTCAGACCGCCCCTCCACACGTGTACCACGATAGAAACCCAGAGTACTGTACGAAACTTACACAGCTACCTACAAT
>NW_023260197.1:5000-25735 GCF_009762535.1 Notolabrus celidotus | reverse complement strand
CAGACTGATGTCAGCAGGTAAACACATCACGTCAGCTGACAGAGAGATATTTAGGAGAGAGAGAATCAGCACAGACATGAGGATGAGGCTGACTCTCAGTGTTATCTTTAGAATAATAATAAACCCTGTGTGTGACAGAATAAACTCATAAAATATGTTTCATTACATTCATTTGATTCACAAATCACTGACACTGCTTCATATTGTTAAAATTGTTTTTTTAAATGCACAATAAAAGGATTTTAAACACAGGATTAAAAATATAATTAAGGTAGATTTAAAAAGCTCTGATTAATGTCCATGATGTTTAATAAAAGCTGGGATTGGAGGAGAGAGAGGATCAGACCAGGAACAGACAGAGCTGTGGTTTTTTAACACAAACTGTTTGTTAATGAAGAATTTTTAAATAAAATTAAATCTTAACTTTAATAAAATAGATCTTTATTGTCATTGTTGTGTAACAATGAAAGGCAGTTTAGCAGCTCTTCACTATAGCAGCATGGACGAAAGTTAACATTTAAAATAACAAATCAAACAATAGAAATAAAATCAGGGCGCATTAACATTATAACATTTTTAGACATCAGCACTTAAACTGAAGATGTAACACATTTATGTTTATTTTATTTTATAAGATATTCTATTTAAATTCACTTTTTAAAACTCTGCCCTGTATGTGACCCTGAGTGCTCTGAGAGGCTCCTTTAATAAAACATGTTATTATATAAACCTGATCTGAAGTGTTCTCCCTCTCTGTCCCGGCTGATACGACAGTAACTCTTCTCTGTTGGTGTGCAGTTAAAGACGTTAACATGTTTTATTTTAGATTAAATTCTGATTCAACTTTCAGACTCCTCCTCTGATCGACCGTGAGGCTCACTTCTGTGAGAGCTGAAGCTGGCAGAGACAGAGACGTCTTCATGATTGAATTTCCTCACAATGCTGTAATAATTGAGCTGAGTGTTAGAGAAGCTCTAATCACATCACATGAGGAACAATGATGTGTTTCTCAGCAGAGAGACGGCTGATAGTTAATCTAGTTTGGTACATTCCTGCGTCCTGTGATAACGCTCTGAAGACTCAGTCAGCACTGAAACACACTGCTGAGACATTCCTGAGGTCTCTCTTTGCTGGCTTCAGACGGCACATGAGCTGCATTACTCAGTTTTAATAAAAAGATGAAGAAGTGCAGCTTTCAGCATCATGAGCTTTCATTGGCTGAGAGGCCTGCTCACACGAGCTGCTGTGTAAAGGCTTAACGCTCCCTCACGGGGTCCACCAGCACGCTGCTCTCCTGCATGAAGCTGTGATCAGACACGGCTGGTGTTGATCTTTAGGACAGTTTAAAGTGTGTGTTGTGTTTTAAAGTGAAGACGGCTCTGTCCTTCCTCACTAACGGATGTGTGTGAGAACCAGAATAGCTGTCAGGAGAGCGGAGCTGACCCCTGGGACGCCTGAGAAGAAGAGAACAGAAACTGTGAAGTTTCTACCGTCATGTTCTTCACCGTCACACTTCATCACCTGCCCGCCTGCAGCCCTGCAGCCCTGCTTCCTCTGCTCTCCTCTCAGACCGCCCCTCCACACGTGTACCACGATAGAAACCCAGAGTACTGTACGAAACTTACACAGCTACCTACAATCTACTTTGTTACTGTGACACTTGAATTTCCTTGTGTGGGACGTGTAAAGGACTATCTTATCTTATCTATGCTGAGGAGAGATTAAGATATATTGTCATCTATTTTATATACATATATATGTTTATACTGTATATTACATAGATATATAATACATATAACATATATCTGTATATATATACTGAGATATGTATTATGTATTATGCATTATGTATTATCTATCTATCTATCTATCTATCTATCTATCTATCTATCTATCTATCTATCTATCTATCTATAACATCTCTGTCATCGTACACCTTTGGTCCTCTTGTTGTCCTGTCTCTTTGTTTTTTAAAGGTGTTCTATAAACAGTCTTTCCTTCTGCTGAGGATTCTGGGAAATGTTGTTCTTCAGTGATAAAGGTTTAAATAAAGGTTAAAACAGGACTACAATAATCCTGTAAATCAGGGTGTCTGGAGTTCTTACCTTGGGTTCTGCTGGTCCTGGCCTTATGTTTGTAATAGATGAAGAAGAGCGCCAAGGCCAGGATGGAGCCCACTGTGACCAGAACCACGTAGATCCACAGAGCCGGACTCAGAACCATCACTGACGAGGTCACAGGAGGAGGGGACGTGGCTCTCACCTGGACCACAGGAGGCTGGGGCAGCGCTGGAGGAAGAACAATTATTACATAACAGAAAAAACTGTTTCTCCAAACACTCTGGATCAGGATCAGGCAGAGGTGTCTGTCTTAACATGTCAGTACATCAGACTTAAGGTCCATTATCTAAATATAAAGTCAGGTGGAAACCAATCTGTGGTTTTGTTGAGCTTCAAGTATTAAAGTCAGCATCAGAAGGAGGCCGCAGGGCTAGTGAAGTCAGTCCTAAAGAAGTTTGAAACTAAAACCAGACTCAGGACTCAAACACAGAGACACTCACCTGTCAGCGGTTCAGCAGGTTCAGGTTGAGGTCTGGTTTTAGTCCTGCTGGGCATGCACTGTTTGACGAGGCTGTCCCACTCAGTACCGGCAGAACAGTTCTTCCTGTTCATGGCGGCAGCAGGGTGAGTAATGTGGAGAGACCTGCCGCCGTGCTCACCTACTCTTCACTTATATTAAAGACTCAAAAATAAACAGCTGAAGAGCGAAGACGGATAGAGAGAGAGAGAGAGAGGAGGAGGAGGAGGAGGGATGCAAAGAGAGGATTTCTGAAATGAATACAGAGCGCTAACAGACGTTTCAGTTCCCTCATTTCAGAGGAAAGGGTGAATCACTTCATGTGACCCCGGGGACAGAGAGGGAAACAGAGAGAGAGAAGAGAGAGAGAAACAGAGAGAGCTACTAAAAAAGAGAGAGAGAAAACCCTGACCTTAGAGCCTGATATGAAGGTAGGATTATTTAGGAGTGTAAATCAAGCTGGTAGGGATAGTGTGGCCACCATGGTGCAGGAAACTGGATGTTATCTTCAATCTTCTTTATTGTTGAGCCTTGGGGGTTGTTATCTGAGAGTGTGTGTGGTGTGTGTGTGTGTGTGTGTGTGTGTGTGTGGTTCTATAAGACAAAGGAAGTAAAGAGTTTCAGTATACAAGCATGATAACAGCAGTGCTGCTACATCAATGCTAACAATACAAACAGCATCCAGATGGTAAAGGGTAATTAACAGCTCGTTTAGCTCACTATAGAACACTGGTAGAGGTGCTGTACTAGTAAACAACACACAACAACACACACTAGCAGCAGTCTGAACCCAGAATACACACACATAGGCTTAAACAGCACTGTTAGCTTCCCATTAGCGTTAGCACGCAGCTAACGAACTTTATGCTAACTTAGTTCCTACAAGTCGAACTGAACACATCACTGTAACATATATAAGACACAATAACTCTATAACTCATGTACTTACTTGTTTCTGAACACACACACACAGTAACATGAACTCTTTCACTGTAATCAGGTAACTGATCTCTCTTCCCCCACATCTGTGTATCATTTTAGGGCAGGGCAATAACGAGGGCCATGATTGGCTGGTTGCAGCCACATAAAGAGCATGACTCATACAATAAAACACAAGATCTCAAATCTTTCATGACAGAGCCCTTTAGTCTGGATCTCTGTCCTTCAGCTAAATCCTAAACGACACAGGGGAGTTCCCCTCGGCTCCGTCCTGAGGCCTCCTCTGTTTTAAATCTTCACGCTCTTCATCGCTTACAGAAACATTCAGTCGCTACGCAGACGACACGCAGGTCTATGTGACAGTGTCGGGACCCGGTTCAAGCAGTGGATGACTGTATCAAACACGCCACTGAGCGGGTGTGTGATCATTTACATCAGTGGTGTCCAAACTTTTTTCAAAGAGGGCCTCATTTGATGTTGTCAGAATACCTCAGGGCCAGCGGCTCCTACCGAGACTTAGGAATCATAAAAGTTCTATATGAAATCTCCATTTAATAACAATTATTTAATTTTGTTCTCAATAAATCAGTAACTAGGTAGTCCTCAGTTCTCCACAAGCCACGTATACATTAGCTAACTTAGCTAAAGTTTAAGCTCAAAAAAACACTTTGAAATCAGATTTTGGTCTGCCTGAAAACCCCTCTTCTTCAGCCCTTCTCAGAACAGTCTGTTTTTTCTCTGACCACGCCCCCTCAGGAAGTGGGTGTGGCCTCGGCTGTCCAGCACGTTGATCTAATGTTTACATGTTGGCTGAATATACACGGCTGCTCACAGACCCGCGTTACTTCAACCCTGTGAATCTGATCCAGAATCTGATCCTGACGGAGAGGCGCCTGCAGCAGGACCTTTCTGAAGGATTGGTCACAGATTTAGTGTTTCTTGTTGTTTTATTTGTCAGTATGTCGACGTGTGTCTTGGTACACAGCTACAAACATGTAGCTATGTGGCTATGCTAACTAGCGCTAGCACTTTTCCATGATAAATAAAAATCATCCACTAGATCTTCAAATCTGCAGACGTGGGGAGTAAAACCGACCTTTGTGTTTATTAAGACAGCCTACAACTAGCATGCCTCCCTCCTAAGCTCCTTGTTAGCACACGTGTGCAGGGAATGAAAAACGGAGGAGGGGTTGAGTTGTATTTTATACAGTCTATGGGCTGAACAAGCTCCGAGCTCTGACTTCCTGTTACAGACCGGATGGCGTTGTGACGTATGAAAAACACTGAAAACTGAAACGGCTGGTTTCAGCACACATTTACAGAAAGGTGGATAAATCAGAACAGGGGCAGAATGGAGTCTTTTACTTTTCAGGGGGTTTGTAGACAGGGACACAGATTTCAGGGAGAGAACCATTAAAAAGTCCATTTTGCATGATATGTCACCTTTAAAGGTAAAGGCAAATGAAGCATGAATTAATATGAAAGATGGTTTATTTATCTACTTCAATTACAGTTTTAAACTTACTAAATACTTTGACTTGCAGTCTTGTAAGCGTTCACAACTACTTAACAAAATTCTGCCAAACAGTTTAAAGCATGTTTGGATGTGAATCAGCTGACTGAAGGTGTTGCACACAGCGGTCTGATTCTGACCCGGTTGCCCTCCTGGCTGACACCTGACCACGTAAACATGCTCATTATTCTCAATAAGAACCAGTAGACAGAAAACTGGACTCTGTGAGTCTGAAACATGATTCTGTTCAGTTGTCCTGTTGCAGTAAATCCACATGTTGTAGTCTGGGTCTTCACTGACTCTGCGTCTGTGGAGATTATTCTTAAACCTGCTCCACATGTTGATATTCAGAGTGTTGATTATTCTGTATGCCTCAATATGATCAGTTCTTCTGCTGAGGTCATTTTTAAAGATGTCAACAACAAAACAACAAATCAAAACTTAGCGTGGCTGAAGTTGTTTTCTTCATCCCCCGCTCGCACGTGTCTCGTTCTTGAGATCTTTGGCCGTCAGCAAACCAGCTGAAAGGTGAATTACGGTCACCTGCTGCATGCATGTCACATTAGGTTGCGTCTGAGTACATCAAACTTTTAGTTTTTGTTTTTATTGCAGCCTTTACGATTTGAAAATTGCATTCTAATACATTGTGATGTCTGTTTGAATTTGATTAATCTTTCAGCCCTATCCTGGACTCAGGCCTGAGTTTTAAAAACAACATTAAGAGCGTTAGAAAGCTGTCTCATCATCACCTGAAGAATATATTAAATATCAAATGTATAACGGCACTTATGTCTGATCCCAGTGAGCACTAACCGGGAGATCTAGTCATTCTCAGGGGGAACTCAGGTCTGAAAGATCTCAATGCAACCAGCTAAAATACATTTATCACATCATGTCTGAAAACATGTTTTTGTTTCATAATTTTAAGAAGAAAGGTACTTTATTAATCTCCAGGGGGGAAATTCAATTTTTTCACTCATGCTATTTTTGGACATGCTACACATACAGTTTTTTTGGTATATACATACAATCATGCACACACATGCAGTGAACATGCTTAGGGAGAGATGTCAGAGTGAGGATACTGCCGTCAACCAGCGCAGTTGGGGGTTCGGTGCCTTGCTCAAGGGCACCTCGGCAGTGCCCAGGCAAGTGAACCAGCACTTCTCCAGCCACCAGTCCACTTTCCAAACTTCATCCATACTGGGACTCGAACCGGCGACCCTTCAGTTCCCAAGCCAAGTCCCTATGGACTGAGTTACTGCCGCCCCCAATTTAAATAAATTGTTAATTTTAGAATTGAAGAAGGTCAGAAATCATTTTGATGATGTAGCTTCAGAGTAATGTTCCAGTGGTTCAGCTCGATCAATGCAAAAATGCAAGTTGTTCATTTATTTTAACTTATTTTGGGCTTTTTGCCTTTAATTCACAGGACGGGTAAAGAGAGAGAGGAAATGTGGGGAGCAGAAGGGGAGGACACGCAGCAAACGGTCACGGCCGGTGAGGACTATAGCGTCTGTATGTGGGGCGCGCTTGGACTGCGACGCCACCAGCGCCCCCACATTTTAATTTAATGATAAAACATAAATACGGTGATTTATGGGAGGGAAATATCCAGCAAGAAAAAGAGGAGGAAGCTGTGACCCCCACACAGAGAGACTCCTGATGCTGATGTTTGTTTCCTGACAAACAGAAACTCCTGTGATTGGTTGATAACGATGGTGTTTCTGAATGTGCCGCCTGACTAAACCTTTACCGTCAGCATCACCTCCATTTTTAACCCGGTCTGCAGGCCGCAGGCTTCTGAAACATCACACCTCCTCACAGCTGTGAACACGGCTGAAACAAGAGACTCTCACAAGACAAGAATACAGACCGGACCGACCCGGGAAGCTTTAATAAACACAGATGTGCAGTATCACATTTCATATCACACAACCTGAGACACTCTGGATCAGCACAGTGAGTAAACCACAGCCCTGAGGTGAGACTTCACACATCGGTTCATCACTATTAAAAGAAAAGTGTTTGCATGTGTGAAAACATTCAGCGTTTCAAAACAGAGGCTGAACAGGATTTAAAGATTCAAGGCAGCGTTTCAGAAAATCAACAAATCAACAAATCAAGAAATCAAGAAATCATGAAATCATAAATCACTCTCTTTAAGGCACGTTTGGCTGAAGGTATAAAAACACAGCTGGCTCTAATCATCTAACACACACACACACACACACACACACACACACACACACACACACACACACACACACACACACACACACACACACACACACACACACACACACACACACACACACTTTGAAACACTGATTATAATCTGATTGGCAGTTTGACATTCTGTAGTTCATCCAACAGGGGGCGCCGCTTCAAGATGAAGCTTTAGTTTGGAGGTAATCCTGAACCTGAAGAAGTCTTCAAATAAAAATCATCTTGTGCAGGTAAGACCTGGACATCCCCCACATTCATAACGTTTCCTCTCACACACACTCACACACGCACGCACAAACACACACACACCTCATGGGTGGAAGAGAAGAGGATGCATCTTGATGAAGGTGAAGTTGTAGGACTGAGGCAGACCCTGGTGGCTGATGCTGCTGAAGTTTCCCCAGGTGAACGGAGGGAGACCGCCCTGCGTGGTCGGTCCGTTCAAAGCCTCGGCGCTGAACTTCTCTGACATGAGGAAATCTGTGACCTGGAGGAGGGACGACACAGGAGACAGAGGAACACTCTTTAATTTTATAAATCCACCTCTTTCCATGAAATCTGTGACGGCAGGTCAGCTGACGGGTCAGAGACACGTCATGCTCATAGTCTACACGACCCCTGAATCTAAGTCTTCAGGGCCTCTGAATCTAAGTCTACATGACCTCTGAATCTAAGTCTACACGACCCCTGAATCTAAGTCTACAGGGCCTCTGAATCTAAGTCTACAGGACCTCTGAATCTAAATCTACAGGGCCTCTGAATCTAAGTCTACAGGACCTCTGAATCTAAGTCTACAGGACCTCTGAATCTAAGTCTACAGGACCTCTGAATCTAAGTCTACAGGACCTCTGAATCTAAGTCTACAGGGCCCCTGAATCTAAGTCTACAGGACCTCTAAATCTAAGTCTACAGGGCCTCTGAATCTAAGTCTACAGGACCTCTGAATCTAAGTCTACAGGACCTCTGAATCTAAGTCTACAGGACCTCTGAATCTAAGTCTACAGGACCTCTGAATCTAAGTCTACAGGACCTCTGATTCTATGTCTACAGGACCTCTGAATCTAGGTCTACAGGACCTCTGAATCTAAGTCTACAGGACCTCTGAATCTAAGTCTACAGGACCTCTGAATCTGAGTCTACAGGACCTCTGAATCTAAGTCTACAGGACCTCTGAATCTGAGTCTACAGGACCTCTGAATCTTAGTCTACAGGACCCTTGAATCGAAGTCTACACGACCCCTGAATCTGAGTCTACATTACCCCTGAATCTAAGTCTACAGGACCTCTGAATCTAAGTCTACAGGACCCCTGAATCTAAGTCTACAGGACCCCTGAATCTAAGTTTACAGGACCTCTGAATCTAAGTCTACAGGACCTCTGAATCCAAGTCTACATTACTTCTGAATCTAAGTCTACATTACCTCTGAATCTGAGTCTACAGGAGGTCTGAATCTGAGTCTACAGGGCCTCTGAATCTAAGTCTACAGGAGGTCTGAATCTAAGTCTACAGGACCTCTGAATCGAAGTGTACAGGACCTCTGAATCTAAGTCTACAGGAGGTCTGAAACTAAGTCTACAGGGCCTCTGAATCTAAGACGCGGCTTTGACTCTGAGTCATGACCCTGACCCGGTTAGCCAATTCATTTTTGAACGTAGGGAAAGTAAGAAAGTTCGACCTCTATGTCAAGAGAAAGTAGGGAAATAAAAAAGCGAGCTGCTTGTGACTCTTATGTCCAATAGATTTTGAAAATGATGTTTAGATGGTCAGAGAGGACTCAGATCTGGTCTTCCTCTGACCCAGAGTCCTTCTACACCTGACTGCCCCCTCCCCCTGGAGACAGGTCTTAGTGATGGGGCATTACCTTCGTGTCATAGCAACCAGACGGGGAGGCCTTCTCTGCCCTCAGGTCTGCACGGCAGCAGATGGTCTTGCAGGGATCCCCCTTGGAGTACGGGTCCTTCTCATAGTCTGAAAACAACCAAAGAGGTAAATAAGACCTTACTAAGCGATCAGCTGTTCGGACTGAATGAAGTGAGGGAGAATAACTGAACTGGTCTCAGACAGGGAGAGATAACTGATCGTGAGTCAGAGAGGTGAAGAAAGAGAAGGAGCTGCTCACCGTTGAACCTCATGATGAACTTCAGAGAGTCCAGGTCCTGGACGTTGTTGTGGTCACGGCGGAAGATCTTGGCTCTGGGACAGAGGTCGTAGGAGAAGTCCTCTCCGTACTGCTCCCACATCTGAACGTAACCGCTCATCGTGTAGATCTTCTCGTGGAAGGGGACGTTGTAGGAGGGCCAGTAACCTGCCGTGAGACACAGAGAGAGAGAGAGAGAGAGAGAGAGAGAGGGAGAGAGAGAGAGAGTTAGTCCTCTCAACATCCTGATGAAACATGAACCGTGTCGTTCAGAACCTCGACCAGCCATCAGAGCCGCTGAAGATGATGGAGGACTTTCAGAGGGTCTGACAGAACATGTGATCCTCAAATCACAGAGCCTTCAGACGTCCCCTCTCCGACAGCAGAGCAAACAGAGAGCTGAAGACTTCTCTGAAACCATCAGGCTGTGTTGCTCAATCTGACGGTTACAAATCAAACGGCCGGTTTAAACGCCCTCCAGGGTTTCCTCAGAAATCAGGTATCGTGTCCCGTCTAGTGTCTTTTGTTTTCATTTCAACGTGTCCACACAGAGAGGTAAGACCTGTTCCTGCAGGACTGTGAGGCTACATCAGGATGAAGTCTTTGACCTGCAGTACGAGTTCTTGACTTAAGATCAAAACTTTCTTTAAGGGATCACAGCAACGTTGACCTTTGACCTGCAAACACCATCATCAGTTTATTCTGTCCACGTCGATGTCTCACCAAATATGAGGAGCTCCCTCCAGACTGTCTTAAGGGATCACATTCAAAGGACTGAAACAGAGGGACACACACACCTGAAGCAGACACACAGGTGAACTGACAGAGTGTCTGCAGTGTTCATTAAGCATGAATTTAATGAGCTGATAACTCTTTGAGTTTTGGGGAGGCGGCTCCTTTTTCTTCCTTTCGTTTTCATGTTTTCATAACCTTTTCAAGTGATGTCATTTTCTAAGAACTGGACTGCATTATTAACATTATGAGCTTCATTTTTATTTATTTTATTTTATTCTATCTTATAGAAATATATATTATTTCTAATATTCTTTTATTTTTCTGATATTTATCTGATTTAATTTGATATTTTATTGATTTTATTGAAATTATTTTACTTTATTTTTCATGGATTTTTTTATTATTATTATTTTTTTCCTTCTTGATTGGATAGGAAAGCTGGAAAGAGACAGGAAACATGGGGAGTAGAGAGCGGGGGAAGACATGCACTAAATGGTGGATACATGGGGTGCTTAGACCGCTGGGCCACCGGAGCCCCAAATGATTTTATTTTTAAGTATTTGTTTAATCTCTTTCCTTTCCACTTATATCCTCTCTGTTGTTTCTGTCTCTGTTCTTTGAGAAGCTCTTGGATGTATGAAATGTGATGTATAAGTAAAGAAGAGTTGAGTTATCTTATCCCAAAACCTGCAGGATTACCTCAATGGTGGTCAAATTAATCACGTCACTATCACCCCTACTAACTGTTGGAGATACTTGGGAGAAAGAACAAGGCACAACTTTCGAGACTGAGTGGTGGCAGAGGGCCCTGGAAAGAGTCAATGCTACATCTCCCTGTGAGAGTCTTACATTGATACAGTTTAAGGTTTTACACAGGACTCACCTCTCTAAAGTTAAGCTAAAAAAAACCGTTTAACACAAGCGAACTGTGCGACAGATGCTCCATTTCACCTGCCACTCACACACACATGTTTTTCTCCTGTCTGAAACTAAGATCATTCTGGTCCTCTTTTAAGTTTTTTGTAGACCTGTACCTCCCAGCCCCTTAATCTCAATCTTTGGTGTCCCCGAGGACTTAACTCGCTTTTCTGTTAGGGAAAGAAATATCAATGCTTCTGCCTCTCTTGTGGCCCGCAGACGCATTCTTCTACAATGGAAGTATCCTAAACCACCATCTGAAAATTCCTGGCTACAAGACCTAATGTCCTTCCTTTATTTAGAGAAAATTAAATTTAGTTCTAGAGGCTGTTCAGATCATTTTAGAAAGACCAGGGGTCCTTTTATGTCATTTGTAAATTCTATTCCCTCTCTTGAGGACTAATGTGGTCTATGTCTCGTGGGCCAAGTTGTGTTACTCAACTCAATCAAGATTTTGTTTGTAAGAAATAAGAACATTTTCATTTTAGCCATTTATTTATGTATTTATTACTATTACTATTATTATTATTATTATTTGTTTGCTTGTTTGTTTTTGTTGTTGTTTGTTTTGTGTATCATATCTTCTTTCTGATCCATGAGTCCTTCCTGTTTTCTTATTTTTAAGATAACATTTCAAAACACGTTGGCTTGGACTCTAGTGGTTGTCATTGTATGGTGTGTTCTTGTTTGTCTGTAAAATATAAAATTGGGTAACATGCACTTTTTGAATGATGTATACAGCAGAAAAACCTAATAAAAATATATTTAAAAAAAAAAAGAAGAGTTGAGTTAACGTGGGGAACATACTGAGAGATAATCAGGCTGATTTCAGACTCACTCCTCCTCTGACTGAAGTCAGCAGAGCTCTGATTATCTGATGGTTTTAAAGGCGTCAGGTGTTCCTGAGGTGTGACTGAAATCATGAACATAAAACATGTTCAGTATTTAGGATCAGACGTCTCGCTGTGTGAGGAGAGAACTGAGGACAGCCAAGCACACACTGTCAGGTGGAACGAAACAAGAGCCAATCAGGAAGCTAGCTGTCTGAGTAAACAAGGTGTGGTCACCTCGGCGTAGAGCCTGCGTCTGATCCGAGTACTCCACCAGCCCCGGGATCTGCTCCACCACCGTCAGAGCTCCGTCAGCCACACTGTGACCCAGCTTCACTTTGCTCCTGTCCAGGACCATGTACTGGTTGTTGTAGGTTCCTTCAAAGAGGAGGAGACAGAGAGTCTGATCAGATCTTTAGAACATTTAAAACATGTTAACTGTGAACTCAGAGATCATACTCATCTCCTCCTGTAGAGGTAAACTAATGTCTAATCACCAGAGTTGTGCATGGAGAAGGTTTTGGCCCACTCCTCCCCGTCATGAGCCAGACTGTGAGCCAACCGCACCCTCTGCCAGGCCAGCAGGCTTTTAGGGGTGATGGTGTCAAAGAGGGAGGAGTTGAAGACGTTGTTGGTGGTCTGGGTCATCATCAGCCCGCTGCCCAGGAGGTAGAAGTCATCCAGAGACACCAGGAACCCTGAGGAGGAAGATCAGCTGAGACTGAGCCAGACAATCTTCACAAACAGGCCTGAGTTAGAGAGCGGTGAATGTGAGAGGCCTCATTATCTTGTTCACATACCCGGGTAGCTGCTGAAGGACAGCTTCCCCGTGGCTGCGTTCGGGTCGGTGATACGGAAATCCCAGTGTTTGTAGATCCTCAGCATGGCGGCGTACGTGTACCAGCTGGAGTGAGCGAACAGGAGGTTCTCAAAGCCGGGCAGCAGCTGAGGGAAAGGACGAGGTGCACATTTAGTCCACCAACTCAATCACAGCTCAGTCAAACGAATCACTCATATCTTTATCTCTGCAGCTCTGAAGGGTCGTCACAGGTTGTGCCCTCGCTGTAGTTCAGCCTCCCTCCACTAGCTGGAGCTGTCGCTCTGGTTTATGTCTGCTGCCATGACGCTCTGCAGCTCTACTACCTGGATGTAAAGGAGCACAAGTGACAGATGTGGTCTGTATCCAGTCAGACGACTCTCTCACTATGAATATTCTCAGAGGAACATGTGGGCAGTGACTCTTCTGATCTGACACCTTCCTGCAGCAGAAGTTTCAGGAGGTAAACATCTGATACAGATTGATTGAATGATTAAAGCTCAGTCCACGTCACGACGGGCTGACTACGCCTCACAGGGGCTCAAACTTTAAAGGTCACAGACATTCAGGGTCTCTGGAGGATCTGCAACCTCTCAGTTTCTAACCTCAGTGGTCTGAGGGGGCGGGGCTACTGTGATGATGAGGCTCTGTGCTGATTGGCTGCCTGAATGTGGTCTGAGGGGGGGAGGGTGTGGATGGCTGCAGAGGCGGAAAAACACCAAACCAAGAAGAACCTTGAACCAGTCCATCTCACATCTGATGCAGAACCTGACCCTGACAGGAGGAGGCAGCTGTGGAAGCGTCACAGCGGCGTGGTCACAGCAGCGTGGTCACAGCAGCGTGTCTCTGAGCGCTGCATTAAATTTAGAGCGTGATTCCCCGTTTGTGCAGAAGCAAAACAGTGACAGTGTAGGAGGATTACTCGAGGAGTGGGAGTGACTTTTGCATGCATGTTTATGTAAATCCCTTCAGTCACCACAGGGCGCTTTAAGTCTCCTGATAGAAGCCGGGCTCTCTCAGTGGGGGGGGGGCTACAGGACCGACGCAGAGGTCTTTCACTTCCACATATTTGATGATGCAGCTGGAGGATGACTAAAGCAAAGTTAGGTGAGGAATAACTCAGACTGTGTGGAGGAGTTTAAAACATGTTGTTGAGATTCAAAGGTTACTCAGATGCTGTCGACCTTCAGGATGCAAATGTTTTTAAGCATCTTTGAGTTCTTCTTGGAAATACAGCGACGTGCTCCGTATGATCTCTCCACATGGAGGGTTGAAGTTCAGATTAAATCATCTTTCTGTTTGTAGGAAACAAAGCTCTTCATAATCAGGCCCCCAGTTCTGAATCTTGAATCTCTCCACTCAGTGACACGTGGAGGAGGAAATGAAAGGAGGCCAAGATAATCCTGAAGTTAGTAAGTCCAACAATAAATAAATAAACACATGGAGGATCAACACGTCTACCTAAACCTGCAGAGCTCAGACTGGATCCTCTCTGAGATCATCTCCAACACAAACAGTCACACAGAGAGCTCAGTCACGGCGGAGGAGGAGGAGGAGGAGGAGGAGGAGGAGGAGGAGGGCGCGCCGCTTCCTGTTTTTACTGAACTATAACGAGGAACTTTGTCTTCTTCTGTCTGAATATTTAATAAGATGAGATGAGATGAGATGAGAGAGTCCTTTACTCGTCCTACAACGGGGAAATTCAAGTGTCTCAGTAACAAAGTAGACAAAGTGCAAAAAATATAAAGCAAACGAGAGCCTATAAAGTATCAATTATTAAAAAGTTATCCATCCACCCGTCCATTTTCTTCCGCTTATCCGGGGTCGGGTCGCGGGGGTAGCAGTCTAAGCAAATTGACCCAGACATCCCTCTCCCCAGCGACACTTTCCAGCTCCTCCTGGGGAATCCCGAGGCGTTCTCAGACCAGGCGGGAGATATAATCCCTCCACCGCGTTCTGGGTCTACCCCGGGGCCTTCTCCCAGTTGGACGTGCCCGGAACACCTCTAAAGGGAGGCGTCCGGGAGGCATCCTTATCAGATGACCGAACCACCTCAGCTGACTCCTTTCGACGCGGAGGAGCAGCGGCTCTACTCCGAGCTCCCTCCGGATGTCCGAGCTCCTTACCCTATCTCTAAGGCCGAGCCCAGACACCCTTCGCAGGAAACTCATGTCAGCCGCTTGTATCCGCGATCTTATCCTTTCGGTCATGACCCACAGCTCATGACCATAGGTGAGGGTTGGAACGTAGACCGACTGGTAAATCGAAAGCTTTACCTTCCGGCTCAGCTCCCTCTTCACCACAATGGTCCGATACAACGCCCGCATCACCAATCCGCCTGTGGATCTCACGCTCCATTTTACCCCCACTCGCGAACAAGACCCCGAGATACTTAAACTCCCCCACTTGGAGCAAAGTCTCACTCCCCACCGAGAGAGAGCAATCCACCGTATTCAAGCAGAGAACCATGGCCCCAGACTTGAAGGTGCTAACTCTCATCCCGGCCGCTTCGCACTCAGCTGCAAACCGCCCCAATGCCTGCTGGAGGTCCCCGCTCCAGGAAGCCAACAGAACCACATCGTCTGCAAAAAGCAGAGATGAGATTCCAAGCTCCCCGAACTGGAGACCCTCCTCCCCCCGGCTGCGCCTTGAGATCCTGTCCATAAAGATTACAAACAGGATCGGTGACAAGGGGCAACCCTGGCGGAGTCCAACACGCACCGAGAACGCGTCCGACTTAGTGCCAAGTATGCAGACACAACTCTCACTTTGGTCGTACAGGGACCGGATAGCTCGCAGTAGCGGCCCCCGAACCCCATACTCCCCTAGTACCCCCCCACAAGAGCCCCCGTGGTACACGATCGTAGGCTTTCTCCAAGTCCACAAAACACATGTAGACTGGATGGGCAAACTCCCATGCCCCCTCCAGGAGCCTCGCAAGGGTAAAGAGCTGGTCCACTGCCAAGTTATTAGCAATTAAAATTAAAGAAGTAAAAATCAGCATATCTAACACACATATATATACAGTATATATTATTGGTTATAGAGTCTGATCACTGCAGGAAGTAAAGACCTGAGGTATCTCTCTGTGAGACACCGCAGGTGAAGAAGTCTGTCACTGAACGAGCTCCTTAGTGTTGTTATGGTCTCCTGGAGGGGGTGTGACATGTTGTCCATCAGAGAAGAGAGCTTTGCTATCATCCTCCTGTCAGCCACCTCCTCCACAGGGTCCAGTGGGCAGCCCAGGACAGAGCTGGCCTTCTTCACCAGTCTGTTCAGCTTCTTCCTGTCAGCAGCAGAGATGCTGCTTCCCCAGCAGACCACTCCAAAGAAGATGGCTGATGCCACCACAGAGTCAAAGAAGGACTTCAGAAGATGTGGTCGATTGTGGATGTTATGTTCAGGAAGGTCTCCTGTGTGTGAGTTGGTTTTATCTTACAGATAAACAAATAAAAATGACATCCATGAATGAAGTGTTCTTTGTAATCTGTAAATCTGTGGAGACACTGAGTCCTGTTTTCTGGATGCTCATGTAGTCAGTCTCAGAGGAGGAGACTCTTTCAAAGACTTGTTTCTTTACTGATAAATACAAATGTTTTAGAGTTAGAGTTAAACCCTTTAAAGCTCCTGTGAGGAGTTTTATAGTTAAATATGACGTTTCTGTGTGAGCTGCAGGAACAAACGAGACCTTCAGCTTAAATAAAGACTGTTTCTGAGAAGTTACCTTCACTGTCGGGGGGGAAGGTGTCAGATCTTTATTTATGTCTTTCACACCAAAGATCCTGGATGAGTTTCACTGCTTTAATAAAGCAGGGGAAGTTTTTGTTAGAAAGCTCTCCCACACATGTGCAAGAGAGAAAAAGAGGTTCTGTGTCCTCCACAGGGGGCGCCAAAAGTTACTCACTGGAGCTTTAAATGAGAAAGGAGGAGAAAACAATACTTTCAGTTCCCCGATGCATGCAGACGTCTTCATGAGTCAGCAGCTGATGGATTTTAAGTAAAACTACAGAACCTTGACAACACAGAAGCAGCTCAGTGACATGAGGGGAGCATGTGTAGGAACACTCTGTGCATGTGGAGACGCTGATTTAAGGAATCATCTGGAGTGATCTGGATTCACGCAGAGTTTGTAAAAAGCTCTCTGGGTTACTCTTTGACCTCTGACCTTGATGAGCGCAGAGCAGTGTCCCATCCCCGGGCGTTTGAAGTCTCTGAGCGGAGGGTTAGAATCGGGGACCAGGGCCGGGATCAGATCCAGCAGGTCTCCGACTGCGTTCAGGAACTGGATGGCAAAGAGGGACAGCGGCTGTGGGAAGGACGGATAAACAGCTGTTAGAACAAAGACTCTCTGACTGCCAGACATCCACAGAGCTGAAGAGCTTCAGGTTCACTTTGTGTCTCAACAAATGTCTCTCATTACCACTAACCTGACTCTGAGAGGGAATATTAAAAGTCTTTGGTTTCTATATTAAGATTACTTCATCAGAAATAGTTTGCACGCAGGAATGCAGGAAATATGATGCTACACAGCCGACCAATCACAGGGCTTGCGTAGTTACTGTGTAGGTTTGATGCAGAGGAATAAATCAAGCTTTAGGCCGTACGCTGTGCCTCCCCTTAACCCCCCCCACATGAACCACAGAGGAGAGAGAGAGAGAGAGAGAGAGAGAGAGAGAGAGAGAGAGAGAGAGAGAGAGAGAGAGAGAGAGAGAGAGAGAGACTGTAGAGATGTTAGGAGGAGGACAGAGTCCGGTTTGGGTTAGAACCCTGCCGGGTCAGGCCGTACGCTCTGCCTCCCCTTAACCCCCCCACATGAACCACAGAGGAGAGAGAGAGAGAGAGAGAGAGAGAGAGAGAGAGAGAGAGAGAGAGAGAGAGAGGAGAGAGAGAGAGAGAGTGAGTCTGTAGAGATGTTAGAAGGAGGGCAGAGTCCGGTTTGGGTTAGAGCCCTGCCTGGTCAGGCCGTACGCTCTGCCTCCCCGTCCGCCTCACGCCGTGGTCACTACCTTCTTCCCTTGTTTCTTGGCCCAGTCGGCGGCGCCCGCCTGCAGCCCGTCCATCTGAGCTACAATGAAGCCGGCGTGTTTCCACAGAGGATCAGAGTCTTTGTTCAGCTTCACCTGCTCTCTGGTCCACGCGTCCTGCTTCCTGCAGGATCAAGAGGATCAGGAGGAATATTCACTCTTCAGTCTTTAATCTTTATATTTGCTTTCTGTGAGACTAAGAGTCAACATGTTGTTCAGCGAGGAAACATGCACGGAAAGAAAAATCTCCTTATAGGAAACTGTTTAAATATGTACAGATGATGTGAGTGGATCTTAAATGTCAGGCACTAAAGAGGAAAGAGTGAGTGGACTGAAAACCTCATAAAGAGGATCTGAAAGACAATGACAGCGACGTGTCACTTCTCTGTTTGTTCAGAGTTTTCCCAGGAAAGAAGAACAGACTCACTCCATGAAGGTCTGCACCGGGGCCAGGAGCTTCGGGTCTTTGATGAGCTGAGGGTACATGTTGGTGTAGTGGTCCATCATCTGCCTGCACACAGGAGCATGCATCAGAAACGTATGAACACAGAGAGAAATACAGCGTGCACGGTCAGAAACACAGAGTTTGATAATCAGGGACGTTTGATTGGATGACTTTGCGTTTCTTACTGCATCATGGTGCAGACAGAGGAGGCTGTTAATCATTAGATCAGGAGTTATCAAAGGTTACAGCCGAGCTCTTTATTAATGAGGCTCAACAGACGGCTGCATTAAATGATGAGGACCTGTGGAAACTTACTGAGCGGTGAGGAAACCTTCCAGGTATCCAGCCAGGAAGAAGGTGAGCTCATCGGTTTCAGGGGTCTGTCCGTACCCGGCGTGGACCTCCAGGACGCTCCAGCCCGTATTGGACAGGGTGTCGTTCAGATACCCGTACGCGTCCCCCTCAGTCTCCACCACCCCCTCTTTCAGGATGATGGTCTTGTGCTCGGGGTCCCAGTACACCGTGGCGGAGGTCATCTCTGAGGAAACATCAGATAAACTCAGATCTTCTCCTCAGAGGAGAGTCAATGTCCAATCAGCAGCCGGCTCTGATACCGCTCGTTAACGCTGTATCAGATTCTTTGAAGGGTTATTTGTCAGTTTGAGATTTATCAGCTGGTTTCTGTTGATTCAACTTTACAGAGTTTAGACTGAGAGTGAGAGAGTGAAAACATTACAGAGGCTGAATCCTCCTGTGTTTGGAGATTTGATTTAAATGTCTTTATGTCTCTGAACTCTGAACTCTCTGGACATTTAAACAGTGAGCTCTATGAGTGTTTTTAAAAGTAAATAAAGACTTACATTTTTAATCTGGCTTTTCACTTGGAATCATTTATTTTTAGCCCTAGACTGAATTATTATACTAATTTATTACTCTTATTTATCTATTCATTTCTTGCATTTATCTGATCTTTTTTAACTTTAACTGATTTTCAGTTTTGCTTTCTATCCTAACTTATTTTAATAATTTTACTGTATTGATTTTATCTTTAATGTGTTTTGAATTATTTTTATTTAATTTGCTGTATTAATTTTACTGTATTTATTTTTATCTTTAATGTATTTTTCATGTATTTTTAATAAATTATTTTATTAATTTTACTGTATTGATTTCATCTTTAATGTATTTTTAATAACTTGTATTTAAATTATTGTTTTAATTGTACTGTATTTATTTTTATCTTTAATGTATTTTAAATTATTTGTATTTAATCTATTGTATTCATTTTCCTGTATTATTTTATATATATTTTTTGTTTATTTTATTCATTTTATTTACTTTAATGTATTAATTTTATTTTTAAATTATTTTATTAATTATACTGTATTGATTTTATTTGTAATGTGTTTTGAATTATTTTTAATAAATTATTTTATTAATTTTACAGTATTTGTTTTATCTTTAATGTGATTTTAATTGTTTTTGATTTAATCATTTTCCTGTATTATTTTATTTATTTTTTGTTTATTTTATTACTGTGCTGTATTTATTTAATTCATTTTATTTACTCTAATGTATTAATTTTATTTTTAAATTATTTTATTAATCATACTGTATTGATTTTATTTTTCATTTGATCTATTTTATTTATTTTGTTTTATTTTTAAGTATTTTATTTATGATTATGTCTTTTATTATTTGACCCTCTCTGCAGTTTTCAGGCTGTGTTCTCTGTGCTGCCTGTTTGTCTGTATTAAAGGTGATATTTAAATAAAGTTGAGTTTTATTAAAGAGGTTTGAAGGATTTCCTTACAGAGCAACATGAATGACTGACACAGTTTAGACCTCAGACCTGCATCAGAGGAGATTTGGAACCCTCTTAAAATATTTGACTTCAGAAAGTTCCTCATGAGCAGATCCACATGAAACCTGAGTTCAGAAACTTAAACAGAAACTAAACAGAGACCCTTAGACTCTGTCCTGCTTCGTGTATGAAGGTAAACATGTTACATGTTATGTGAGCTCGCCCTGTAAACTCAGCAGCAGCTGGTATGAGTGTTAAAGTTCCTGATCAGAACATGTCCATGAACTTTTAATAAATCCTGAGAGTGAATCCAGCAGACTCTAAAGTTCGTCCTCCATGAGGTCGACCTACTTACTGTCAGCGGACACGGAGCTCGATCCCAGCAGGAGCAACAGGAACACACAAGTCCACTTTACTGAAGCCATGGCTGCAGGAAAACCACAAAGACACTGCAGAGACCGAGACCCCGATCCACCAGGACTGGTCTGGGCGAAGAGGAAATAAGAAGTCATGTGTTAGAGGGAGATTCTGAGGAACTCTGAGCGCTGCGCTTCCTGATTGGCTGAGAGCCGAAGGCGAGGAACAACACTGAGCCAGCTGATCTATGAGGGGCAGCACCAGAGCTCACCTGCAGGACCAGAGCTCACCTGCAGGACAAGAACTCACCTGCAGCACCAGAACTCTGCAGCACCAGAACTCACCTGCATAATCAGAGCTCAGCTGCAGGACCAGAACTCACCTGCAAAATCAGAGCTCACCTGGAGCA
>NW_023260197.1:0-2500 GCF_009762535.1 Notolabrus celidotus | reverse complement strand
CTCCGTCACGTCCAGCCTCCGTCACGTTCAGCGACACTCAAAGAAAGATAAAGCTGTGATTTAAAGTTCCTCTGATCAACACAGCGGCACGTTTCCATCCCTCCCTCACTCATTCATCATCGATCAGTTTCTCTGCTCCGTTCTCTGCTTGTCTTCCGGCGCTGCCTCCCTCCTTCTCCTTCTCCTCCTCTTCCTCCTCCTCCTCCTCGTCTCCGGCGAAGGACGGGCTGCTGTAGTTGATCATGGTGCGGGACAGGTCCACCTCGATGGGGAAGACGTCCGCCTCCTTCAGGACGGCGTAGCACTCGTCGTAGTAGTGCGACATGCCGGAGACGAAGCGCTGCAGCTGGAACACGATGTCCTGGACTAGAGGAGGACCAGAGGAGACAGAATCTGTTACTGGTCTGTTCTGGTAATGGTGAGCTGAAGCACAAGAACTCAAACTGTGACCTGATGAAACCCCAGATTAAACCCAGAACATGATACAGTGATCTCTGGTCTAGATTTAAAGTCCTGACCTCCTGACCCCTTAGTAAATAAAGAACTCATGAGCAGACCGTGTTTCTGATCCAGCAGCTCGATCTTCTCCAGGACGTCCTTCCTCATCTTGGCGAAGCGAGCTCGAGCTTCCTGTCGGCACCGCAGCACCAGCCGGTACTCGTAGTTCCCGGTGCTGACGCGGTACAGCGGCTCCCCCATGGCCTGTGGAGACAGGAAGTTAACCACGCTGCAGTGAACGCAGCGTGTGAGGGAGGACAGAGAGACACACTCAGAGGATCTACAGAAGGACTCACGATGCTGCTGTACTCTTCATCGTCCATCTCCTTCACCTTCAGGCAGTACGACTGAAACAAACACACACACACACCGTCACCTTCCTGTTCACACACACTTTAAAGACCAGCTGCAGGTCTGAGTCTCTGAGACTCACCAGGTACTCAAACTTCACGTCCAGGTACTTCCTGATGGTGAGCTTGGTGTCGGGGATGGCCTTGTGGAGGTACGTGTTCAGATCGTGGAGCATCTGCACAACGAGAGAGACCAACAGGAGTCTGAGACCAGACCGTCCTAAACACACTTCAGAGTCAGACTTCAGGGGCACTCACAGGTTTGATGGTCTTCAGCAGCTGGATCCCGTACTTCTCGATGGAGCGGTGAGCGTCTGCAAACTTCACAAAAGCCTCGCTGGCTGCAGCCTGAGGCTCCCGCACGCCGATGACGGAGAACACGTCCCCGAACGCTGAAGGAGAGAGACGAGCGTTAGACGAGCTGAGACACGGAGTCAGATAAGATCACGCTGCTCTCACACGACTGACCTCTGTGAGTCTGAGAGAGCTCGAAGAACGCTCGCAGGAGTCTCTTGGTGTGCTCCATCAGACCTGCAGGAAACAGGAGCAGTTATTGGACGCAGCAGAGACCGGGCGTCTGAGATCTCAGAGTCACACTCAGAGTCATCACACTGAACCAACACGGCCTGATATCATGATCACTCTTTACCTTTGTAGAGCTCGGCTGTCTTCTCCAGCTCCTCCAGTCGCTTCACCAGACCGTCTGTAAAGAGAGGAGCTTTAAACCTGCTCTTATAAACACCTGATGACATCATCATCATCATCATCATCATCATCATCATCATCATCATCATCTCCTCACCGTTACATAAGATCGCTCTGCTGAGTCCCAGAGCGTCCGCGGTCCCTGAACTCATGTTCTCCACCAGACGATGTTTGACCTTCTTCAAAACTGAGACACAGACAAGAGATTAAAACATCAGAGAGGAGGAGGAGGAGGAGGAGGAGGAGGAGGAGGAGGAAGAGGAGGAGGAGGAGGAGGAAGAAGAAGAGGAGGAGGAGGAGGAGGAAGAAGAAGAGGAGGAAGAGCAGGAGGAGAGGAGGAAGAGGAGGAGGAGGAGGAGGAGGAAGACCAGGAGGAAGGAGGAAGAGCAGGAGGAAGGAGGAAGAGCAGGAGGAGGAGGAAGAGTAGGAGGAAGAGCAGGAGGAAGTGCAGGAGGAGAGGAGGAAGAGGAGGAGGGAGGAGGAAGAGGAGAAGGAGGAGGAGGAAGAGCAGGAGGAAGAGCAGGAGGAGAGGAGGAGGAGGAGGAAGAGCAGGAGGAAGAGCAGGAGGAGAGGAGGAAGAGGAGGAGGGAGGAGGAGGAAGAGAAGAAGGAGGAGAAGGAGCAGGAATAGGAGGAGGAGGGGGAGAAGACAAGAGGAGGAGGAAGAGCAGGAGGAGGAGGAGGAGAGGAGGAAGAGGAGGAGGAAGAGGAGGAGGAAGCGCAGGAGGAGAGGAGGAACAGGAGGAGAAGCAGGAGGAAAGGAGGAAGAGGAGGAGGAGGAGGAGGAAGAGCAGGAGGAGAGGACGAAGAGGAGGTGGAGGAAGAGCAGGAGAAGGAAGAGGAAGAGGAGGAGGAAGAGGAGGAGAAGGAAGAGGAACAGGAGGAGGAAGAGGAGGAGAGGAGGAAGAGCAGGAGGAGGAGGACGAAGAGCAGGAGGAAGAGGAGGAG